>NC_090648.1:248759919-249037419 GCF_040937935.1 Hyperolius riggenbachi | reverse complement strand
TACAATTTTTTTTGAGTAGAAAGAGCCCCGGCTGAGGGGGCGAGACACAGAGCCCCGGCTGAGGGGGCGAGACACAGAGCCCCGGCTGAGGGGGCGAGACACAGAGCCCCGGCTGAGGGGGCGAGACACAGAGCCCCGGCTGAGGGGGCGAGACACAGAGCCCCGGCTGAGGGGGCGAGACACAGAGCCCCGGCTGAGGGGGCGAGACACAGAGCCCCGGCTGAGGGGGCGAGACACAGAGCCCCGGCTGAGGGGTGAGCGCATTGCGCTGTTACCATGATACAGGATGCCTAGAAGAAGGAAGGACACGTGGCACGTGGATCCCAGGAGGTGTGTGACAACTTTCATGCGCTCAACCTCCCCCACTGCACCTCCCCCTCCCTCAACCTCAGCCACTGTGCCCCTGGCAATGCCCTGCTCCTTCCACCCCTAGAAACAGGCATGCTCCCAAATATGATAAACTCTGTGGGGTTGCCTCATGCTACATATTTCATTCATATAAAAATATATCCTGGTTTATATGTTTTTATTAACCAGATTACACCAAGCCTTTACTGCAGTGCTTTCTGGGACATACCAGGACATACCATTTCAGTGTAACTATTTTTCAAGCATTAAACAATAGTGGTCCACTTATGCTGCTTGATTAACATGCAGTGTACGTGATGCATGTATAAAGCGCATTACGCAGTTTGTCATAAGTCGCAACGTAAATTGCATAAATGTTTGGAATCTTAACCACTTCGCATCCAGACCTTCTTTTCTCCTTATGGACCAGAGCAGTTTTGAGGCTTTAGCCATGTCCCTATTTAAACAGCCATAACTTTATCCCTACTCACGACACCTAAATGATCTAGGTATCGTTTTTATCAGGACATACTGGACTTTCATAGGGAGGATATTTTGACCCAAGAAAAAAAAAAATTCTATGCATTTTAATGGGAAAAAGAGGGGAGAAAAAGAAAAATTGCATTAATCCTTAGGTTTTACCAATTCTAGTAAAAAATAAAAAAATGCTACAGTAGATAAACATGCCACCAGTATTACGTCCCCCATGAATAGATCGCCAGGCGCATCCCCAGTATCATCCCCCCCAGTATAGCCAGATGTGCCCCCAATATTAGCCCCCCAGTATAGCCAGATCTGTCCCCCGTATTTGCTAGCCCTTCAGATAGACCGATGCACCCCCCGGAATAGGGCCCACCATTATAGCAATATGTGTCCTCAGGATCAATGTTCCCCATTGTAGCCAGATGTGCCCCCAGGATTAGCGCCCCCTCCCCATTATAGCCAAATGTGCCCCCAGTGTTAGGTTATGGCCCCCAGGAACATCAGATGTGCCCCCCATTATTAATTCCCAAGCCCCTGTTACCCTGATGGTCCCCAAAATACGTTTCAACCCCCCCCCTTTCGGAACACTACCCCCACCCTCCGTTATGGGTAGCCAGATATGCCCCCCCCACTACTCTGCCCCCTCAGTGGCCAGAGCGATAAAAAAAAAAAACAAAAAAAAAAAGCCCCTGCAAGCAGAATCTCTCACCTTACCTGGTTCCTGCAATCATCCTTCAGCCCCAGCTTCCATTCACTGCGCTGCACTCAGCCCTGTGATAGCGAACACTGAGTCCCGGCTTGATGACGTCATCAAGCCGGGACCCGGATGTTCGGCATCACATGCACCACGGTGAATGGAAGCTGGGGCTGAAGGATGATCGCAGGAACCAGGTAAGGTGAGATATTATCCTTGCAGGGGCATTTTTCTTTATCGATCTGGCGCGGAGGGGGAGAGATAAAGGATCAACGCTGTTTGCTACATCGGTAATCGTTCATCCGCGGAGTGTCACTAATTTGTTACAAGGGAACATTTTCCCTTTCACCAATTAGTAAGGCAGCTGACAGTGCCGGGGGGTGCGCTCTGAAGCGCACCCGATCGTACACAGCAGGGCTGCTAGCAAGTCAGTATATCTACGTCATGGTGGCTTGGAGGGTGCCACAGATGACGTAGATATACTGTAGCAGTGGTCAAAGTGGTTAATGTGTGCTATGTTCACTTGTTAAGATTAACCACTTAAAGAGAACCAGAGACAAAAACACCCTCATGCATTTTATTACATTTATCAGTAGGAACATGACAGTAAACACCTACCCTGCTTTTAGTTTCATTCTTATCTGCTTAGTCTATTAGCAGCTGTGATAAGAATCCCCGACTGGCTCAGTCTAGATTTGACCTGGAATCATTATAGCCGAGTCACTCTTCTGTGGAGTCTTTTCAAGCCCAAGCCTGCCACCTCCTGGCTCAAATTTCCTGCTTTGCATACTGAGAGCTGTGATGACATGGGAGGGGCTGCTGCTGCTGAGAGAGAATCTCTGAAACAGACAAGTGTGGCTGCAAGCCTGCAATATGATCTGTGTGCTCTGTGTGCTCTCAGCATAGATACTAATGATGACTGCAGTTTCATTCCTATGAGAGACACTTCCTACAGGCAGCTGCACATCATACCAAAATGAAAGCACATAGATGAAAGGCTGCATTTAGCCTAAATAGCAGCCTAGTCTCATATAGCCTAGACCAGGGGCGCCTATACCAATAGGCAGTACAGGCAGCTGCTTGGGGCGGATGTTAGCCAGAAGGTGCCGCCCACCACTACTGTAACTTATTTTTCCCTCTGGAATATTGATTTTTACAGCTATGGAATGAAGGCTCTAGCACGAGTGAGGGGGGAGGAGCATGACATCACAGGAAGTGCAGAGCCGAGGCAAGGTGGGGAAGTGATTATGAGTTGGAGACTGAATGGCCTGTGGGGAGAAGCAGCTAGAAGCGTGCAGCTGGCGGAGGCTCTGACATGCTGAATGAATCTAAACAGAGACAGTGGTAAGACCAGTAAGCAGTAAGTGATACAGCGTTTCATTCTGGCGATTCATCACCACTGTATTGTCACTGCACCCTGTCCTGTTGATGCAGAGCAAACTTAAAAGGAAAACTTCCTTATGGCAAAGTGTGAACATAAACAAAGAAAAGGAATGCCCAGAGGTCTGCTTCGGGGTCCTGTGACCGATGAATGCTTTACGATCCTGTGAAGAGCAGTGCACATTATGTACCAGATAAGGCTGATATAACTTGAGCAAACAATACCCTCTATGCTTAGATAAACTTGTGATGCTAAATAGAGTTCCCTGGAATATTCTGTTTAAAAATACAGTAGTTGGACTGCTTGTAGTGCAGACAAGCACACATACCTTTGATTTTGTTTTTAATACTTTATTTTGCATATTTTACAGCTATTTTCTAAACTTTTCTGGGTCTTGTGGTACATAGGGTTACCAGATTATTTACCACAAGTACAAGTCCCAGTGTGAAGTACTGGTGGGGTATGTGAGACATATAGTGCCTGGTACACACCATGCAATTTCCCGTCAGATAGACTGGTCGAAATCGATATTTTCCGACAGATGTATTCAGATTTTTAATAATTTTTCTGATCAAGTTTCCAATCACTTCTATAGAAAATTGATCAAAAAAATCGATTGGAAATCAGATCAAACCTGTCGGAAATAATCAAATCAACCTGTCTTATCTGATGGGAAATTGCATGGTGTGTACCAGGCATTATATGTAGCCTTTTTAACCACTTGATGACCACAGTGTTAGACACCCCCCCCCCCCCCCCCCCTCCCCAAAGACCAGGCCACTTTTCAGCCTCCAGCTCAGCCCAGCTAAGGAGCCCAGTGATCGGACTCACCTCCTTTTTTTGCCCCTATGGGGACATGCCACCGGAGATGTCCGATCGCTGCTGCAGTTTGTTTATTTTTTTTTTCCCCAGCCTCTATGAGTCTCTCTCTCCCTCCCCTTCCCTCCTTCCCTCCACCATCAGAACTGGAACAGGACGGTGATCCGTCCTGCTCTCCGCCTCTCATAGGCATCAGCCTATGAGAGGACGGCGTTCCCCGGCCAATCAGAGGCCGGTGAACCCCAATCTCGTACAGTGCTGCCGAGGACCGCAGCGATCTACACTTGTAAACAAAGGGGATTTCTTCCCCCATACGTTTACAAGCAGGGCTCTGACCCTGCCTCTAACTTCACCCCATCAGACAAAAAAAGGGGGGTGCTGCGCCAGTCTTTTCCTGCCACTTGCGTGTACCCTCCAACTGATCAGGGCCATGCTCCTCTTCAAGCATGAATGCAGCCGCAAAGCGCCTGCGCAAGTGCAGCCATTCCTGTGCAATAAGCCGTATCCGCCTGTGCATGAGCGGCTCTGAGACACTACACAAGCGTGGCCATGCTCACGTGGGTACAGCAAGGCTCTGCTCATGCTTGAAGAGGAGCGCACCGATCAGCTAGAGGGGGGGGGGGGGGGGGGCGCCACAGGTTTTCTTGCCTGGAGTGACAAAGTCTAGAGGCGCCCCTGGCCTAGACAGCACATCCAGAACAACTCATAACCCGGAAGCAGATGGAATATGAGCCGGCGGCCATATTTGATTTTTCCTGGAGCAATAATAAATAAATAAATAAAAAATAAAAAATAAAAAACACTAAAAAAAAGGCACACCAGAGCGGCGAAATTATCAGGTAGAGCATTTATTCTTTACAAGCTATTGACTGATATGTTTATTTTGTGTGAACCGTTCATCTCTGGTTCCCTTTAACGACCGCCTAACGCCGATAGGCGTCGGCGGGTCGTTAGTGGTTTTGCATGGAAACGACCGCTCGTTCGAGCGGCCTTTCCATGCCAGTTCACGGAGGGTGTCTCTGTGAACAGTGTGCGAGCCGCCGATCGCGGCTCGCACACGTAATGTAAACACGCGGGGGAACAAATCCCCGCTGTTTACATCATACAGCGCCGTAAGGCAGATCGGCGATCCCCGGCCTCTAATTGGCCGGGGATCGCCGGCATATGATAGGCTAAAGCCTATCCTATCCGGCGCAGGACTGATATCCGTCCTGCGCCGCTCAGATGGTAAGGGAGAGGGAGGGAAAGTCGGGGAGGGCGGAAAGCGCTGCGGAGGGGGGCTTTGAAGAGCCCCCCCCCCCCCGGAAAGCGTGGGTAGCCGGCGGCGATCAGACCCCCCCAGCAGGACATCCCCCTAGTGGGGAAAAAACGGGGGGGGGGGGGGGCAGGGAAGTCTGATCGCCCTGGCTATTTCCTGATCGGTGCTGCGGGCTGGAGAGTCCACGCAGCACCGATCAGAAGAAAATCCCCTGGTCCTTAAGTGGTTAATGTTCTTTAGTGAATCCACCACAAGGAGGCATAGATCATGAGTTAAGTTAGATAAGGACAGATAAAGCATGAGTTAATAAAATAAGGTGGTATAATTAACCACTTCTTTCCAAACGGATGTTTTAAAACAACCTGTTTTGCAGGAGACATGATCGAAAAAATACACCTGCGGATACTGCGCATGGCCACTTTCCAACGCCTATGGGCGGTCGGGAAGTGGTTAAGATAAGTTTAGTGAAATAACCCCATTGTTTCCTTACCAAGAAAAAAAACTTGCATTATTAGGGCACCCCCATCTTTTTTCACTTAAAACAATTAATGACAGCACTAATGCCAAGTACCTGTGTATTACTGCCCTCTTTTAAATACTGGATTTCTCTTCTCAGCATTTCATTTTCTTTGCCCAGCTGAAATAGACGCTCTTTCGCTTCTGTAAGTCCAGACTCAACTAGTCCTTGTTCCTCCCTCTGTCTCTCCCTCTTTAAGAGTTCTTCAAGACGTTCCTTCATTTCCTGATTTTTTTGCTTCATGGTCTCTAAACAGAGCATTTATGTTATGTGTTATTCATGCAGCCAAACCCCCCCCCCCCCCCCCCCCAAAAAAAAAACAAAAACAAATTGAGCACACAAAACATTCCACTTTTCCAGTTTCCCAGTGTAAAAAAGGTCAGTTTGTTTACCTTGAAAAAAGAAAAAAAAAAAAAAAGGAGCGATGACAAGCAGACAGAAATAAGTGTTATCCTACAGAAATACAACTCCAATCTCAGTATGTGCTACCAAAAAAAAAAAAAAAAAAAAAAAAAAAAAAAAAAAATTAGGTTGGCCATACACTGGTCGATTTGCCATCAGATTCGACCAACAGATAGATCGCTCTCTGATCGAATCTGATCAGAGAGGGATCATATGGCTGCCTTACTGCAAACAGATAGTGAACCGATTTCAGCCTGAAACCGTTCACAATCTGTGGTGCTGGTGCTGCTGCCGCCGCTCCCTCCCCCTCCATACATTACCTGCTCCGCCGGCGCGACTCCCCAGGTCTCTGCTGTCTTCTTCTCCGCTCTGGTCTGGTCTCCGGCATGTTTCACTTCTTCCTGCCCGGCAGGAAGAAGTGAAGCATGCCGGAGACCAGACCAGAGCGGAGAAGACAGCAGAGACCAGGTGACTCGCGCTGGCCCGAACAGGTAATGTATACCAGCTGTATTGCGTCAGTCGTCGGGCATTCGAACACCGCTATCGACGCTCTCCCGACCCGCCGGCGATCGAGAAAGATCTTCCGCACGGACCGATCGACAGGAATGATCAATTTCGGATGGAAATCGATCGTTCTGTCAGCGGTGTGCTCGGCGATTTCACAGCCAATTCGATCACTGTGATCGAATCGGCCGTATATCGGCGGGAAAATCGTTAGGTGTATGGGCCCCTTAAAAAAAATTCAGAAGGATTCAATACCTACCATACACTGCACGTCAATTTCCAATAGGTTCCAGCAGGGAATCGATTGAAAATCAATTGAACTACAGTGTGGCACTGTTTGATGCAGTGCAAAGCTATATAGGCCATCCATCTGTCAATGCTCTTGCCCTGCACCCGATTTGATACTTTCAATTGTTTAGAAAAAGTTAGTTTGAGTCCTATGGGAGAAAAGCGCTTTACAAATGTTATTGTATTATTGTATTGTATAAAAAAGGGGGATCAATCTGATATTTTGGGGAATATCGATTCTCATACCTCTCAACCTCCACATGGTCCTTTGCAGACACTCCTGTTGCCACGGTTATGCCCTTGTTCCAAGGCACACGTTTGTTTGCGGCCTCATTCCAGTGTACTCATGCGCAAATTCAGGCACCAAAATACTCATTTTTGCATATAAGAAGCTTTCATGCAGCAGGACCTAGTGCAAAATTGTCTATGAGCTTTGGTGTGTTATGCTGGGAATATATGGGTCGTTTCTGAGCTGATTAGATACATAATTTCCGACATGTCCGATCACCTTTTGATCATTTTACTGCTCGATTTGTCATTGAAGTGAATTGAAAAAAAAAGATAAGATAAACGGAGCG
Organism: Hyperolius riggenbachi; assembly: GCF_040937935.1. NCBI lineage: Eukaryota > Metazoa > Chordata > Amphibia > Anura > Hyperoliidae > Hyperolius > Hyperolius riggenbachi. The sequence goes on along the minus strand of NC_090648.1, from coordinate 249,030,147 downwards.
GAAGATAAGAGAGAGTGGGGATCGAGCGGAAATACGATCGGGCGCAGAATCGACCACCAGAAACAACCCGTGTATTCCCAGCATAAGTCTTGCTACCAGTTACTGTTTGCTTTTCCCATTGTGACATTGGCCTGTTTGCTTTCTCTTGATCAGTCTACCCTGCCTACCCTCTAACCTACACCTACCCCTAGTGAGAGAGTCAAACAGCACCTGCAAAGCCTTACAGTTACATTTGTACTTTGTAACATTTTAAAAAGGTTTGCTAGCTGCACAAATATAGACCCCAAAATGTCTCTATTTAGCTACCTCCCTAAACCTCCTCCCTTACAGGGGAAATCAAACCTTCTGAAATGCAGTCAAATGAAGGACACTTGAAACCTTTTGCACTCAGCCCGCCATGGCTACCTGTTGAGTACTGGTACTAGTGAAGTCCATTCTCTGAGAGTGCAGGGTGCATTGTATTTTTCTGCTGTTTCTGTTTGTGCGGATTTGGATTTGTCCCCAGCAGCTTCCTAGCAGCGCTGTGATTTTTCCATTGTATTGCTTCTGAAATGTATGCTTGACAAATTCAGATACAGGAAAATTGCCAGATGCAGCCTCAGACAACAGAACAGCTTTAAAGAAGATGCACACCATTTCTGGTAGAATGTGATCATATAGGCAAGCCCAACAAAACATAAGGCACCTACTCAATGAGAAAATTATAACTGTAATATATAGAGGAAGGACATGGGGCAGCAGGCTGAAGATATGTACCCTTGCACTAGATGGACAGGGTGCTTTCACACTGCATCAGTTACATTCTGTCATAATGGACAATGCAATTTTGTTTTGATGGTACATTCACATCGGGGGCGGTGGGTTCCATCATAGTAACATCCAGCATGCTGTGCATTTACCAGACCATCAATATACGTTATGTGTTGCACCATACATCTAATTCGCAGAGCGACTTTTCACCACCATTGCCATTTTATTGCAACATGTATAGTGTGAAAGGACCCTAAAAATGTACTGGGGAGCAACTCAGACATGGAAGGGTCTTTTGCAATGTGTTATGCCTGCTTATCCGTACAGGCTTGTTTTACTATAGGGCAGGCTTTCTCAACCAGGGTTCCCTGGAACCCCAGGGTTCCTTGAGGACTCTGCAGGAGTTCCTTGGATTTTCCCCCGATTGTGGAGGAAGTATATTAAAGCTCATTACAATATGGGGTACTGTAAAAAGAAGCACTAAATTGGGGGTCAGGATAAGAATGAACACAGTATAATGAGTGGCAGTGTAATAGGAGTTAGTGAAATTAACAGCCTCACCTACTTTTAAAGACCATGCCTCCGGAAAAATAAATGCAGGGGTTCCTCGAGATTAAAAAAAATCGAAAAATGGTTTGCAGGGGTTCCCTGAGATCTGAAAGTTATTTGCAGGGTTCCTCCAGGGTAAAAAGGTTGAGAAAGGCTGCTATAGGAACTGCATAGTAAACCTCTGATTATACTGTATAAGGGTAACCATATTTGACAAATAAAGTGGATTATACCATCCCACCATAGAGATCAAGATCAAGGGAAATATCAAATAAAACATCTATGGGAATACAACAATTTGAAACTTATACTAATGAACTGATAATTAAATGTGAGCACCAATACATCTGGATAGGCATTACATGGTTAAAACAGAGTTTCAAGGTTTTAAAAGATATATGGTAATTTGTTTTGGGTTTTTTTTTCCTATCAGAGGGGAAGCCATCAGGAAAGGACTTTAATTTGCTGTTTAAAGTGGTCTAACACCCAGCATTTCAACTTTGCTTTAAAAGATTGCTTACAGCTTAGAAACTATTATGCCAGATTTTTTTTTTGCAGAAATTCACTGAATGGGTTCATCTGGCTGATGACTTCCACTTTCTACTCTTTTTGTAATGTCTTGTCATCTTATTTAACTGTATGCTGTATATAGGCCTAAGTGCAACGTAGTATAGATGTAACATAAGGGAAAGCCTTGTTTCCATTCAAAAGGAATGGACCAAGAGCCTGTAACGCAAAGAGGACTTACTACAGACCAATTGCTTCGCTGAGGGGTAACGAACATGTAGAGATAAGCATCTGTATATCTGTTTACTGAATAAACTCCTGAAAGCTTTGACGACGTCTAAGAAGTTCTATCTCCGATGTGGTTCCTGTGATGAGTCGAGTGATCACACTTCCTGTGATATGGTGCCAAACGAAGGTGTAGTGTTGTTGCCCATAGCAACCAACAAAGATTTATTACAAAGTGGTTTCTTACCTTTTAGTTTGTTATTTTCTACAAGTAATTGTTTGATTTGCTCCAACATTTCGGACTCATTTTTATTTGAGAGGTTTTTCTGAGGGAAATCTAGGTGTCCGTTCATCATCTCGGCCCCACCTGTCTGATTAGCCATTGCTGAAGCAAGTAAAGCAAAAGAAACAAGTCAAAATTACGCATTAAAATTTTGTTACATGCATGCACAACAATTTACATAAGATTTGCAGAAAATATCAATATCATTTATTAATAAATTTGACTAATAACGGCAAAATTGTGGTTCCACAAGTCCCAAACTTTGCAAAAGATTGACTTGGAATTTTGCCTGAGGCCAATCATATTTGGTACCTGATAATTAACTGTGAGCATGATATCTAGCAAACATTTATTTTAATCTGCATGCATTCATGGGTAAATACAGTGTATTTAGGTATGATAGAAAATAAAAAGAGGGAAAATACAGCCATTTAAAGTCGTCTGAAATTCAGCATTTCTACTTTGCTCTAAAAGATTCCTAAGGGCTCGTTTCCACTAGAGTGAATCTGCATGCGTTTCCTGCATGCAGATTCGCTCAACCAATACAAATGGATGGCGCCGGTTCCACTTGTCAGGAATTCTGTGCGGCTCGCTATGCAGAAAAAAATCTGCACAGCAGAGCCGTCAGAATTCGCACGCCGCACACGAATCGTCTGTCATGTAACTAAATAGGAAAACTGCAAGCACTTGAGTCTTGCGGTTTTCCCGTCGTTTCCGCGTGCGATTTCGTTTAAGAACCCATGTCAATGTTTGCCAGCATTGACATGGTTAAAATCTCATCATTAAAATCGTGAACGATTCCGCATGAAAACGTCAAATCTGCAACCATATGCGGATTCGTTGATGCGTTTTCCGCGAGCAAATCGCGCCGCACAAGTGGAACCGTACCCTTACAGTTTTAAAGCTACTATCCCAGAAAAAAAATTGTAGCAGAACATCATTGAAACAGTTAAACAGCACCTTGTCCTGCCATGGAAATGCTATTCAGCTTGAGATTCGCATCCAAACTGGAGATAACAGTATGGTCCTTTTTCCACTACACAGCTGAATCGCAAATCGCTAGTGATGTTTAAATTGCTAGAGTTGCTTCTTTATCATAGAAATCATGAGAAGTATTTTCCACTCCAGTGATTCGATTTGTAAATCGCAATCGCTTTCTGGAGCGATTTTGAGAGGTATAATGCAATGCAAATTAAAAATTGCAATTGCATAACAAAATTAATGAAAAACCACAATCGCTGGCATTTGTGATTTGGATTGCTTGTGGAAAAGGGCCCTATCTTTGTTTACATTCCAATGTTACATTTGTGTGTAAACAACTGAAAAACTCTGAGAAGCTCTCTGTACTTCAAGCATACACACAGTTCAGAACAGGTCACTAGAAGATTTTAATATATAATAAAAAGCATCGGGAATAAAATGCAATGGCAGCTTTCAGGGCAAAATAAACTACACTTTGGAAACTTGCAATTTGTAGACCGACAATATGGTAACTGTATGAGTAATAAAAAGGAAAACACATTTTTATTGAATTTTATGTCAGAGTTTCAGACCACTTTAACCACTTATCTGGCAATGCAGGTTGAGTAGCCAGAAAGTAAAAGCCAACGGGCATGTGGCCTCTCCCAACTGATCCACAACAATGAGCAGTATGGCGACGTAGTGGATTGCACTCTCGCTTGCAGCGCTTTGGTCCCTGGTTTGAAATTCTAGCCAGGGCATTATCTGCACAGTTTCTTCCCACATCCCAAAAACAGACGCATAAATTAATTGGCTTCCCCCTAAATTAGCACTAAACTATAATGGACATATGACTATGGTAGGGATTATATTTTGAGACCCTCTGAGGGACAGTTAGAGACAAGACTATATACTCTAATGTGCTGCAGAAAATGTTGGCACTATATAAATAGTAATAATAACAACCCACATAGCTTTCACTATTATGTATGAGCCGAGCACTGTTTCTCGAGCAGCAGAAGTGCATCCGCTTATGTTTGAGGAGGGAGCCACGCAAGAGAGGACTAAGTTACTTGCATGACGGCCTCTTTATGTGGCACTCTACGCTACTTCCTCCTACACAGTGGAAGTTCCGGCCATGTGACAGGAGGGTGGAGTTGCGTAGTAAGAGGCTATCATACAGGACCGCCGGGTCCTCCATACTCCAAGTTCTATACACGCTGTCACTGTACACTAGCGGCAGACATAGGATCTAAGAATAAATCCTAGCTATAGTTGACAACAATTATACATTTTTACAAGAACCTGGGACTCTTGGCTCTACTACCTTAATTCACCCGGCCCCAACACTTGACTTTCTTTTAACCATTTACCGCCATCCTAACGTATTAAAACGTCATGCTTACCGCTATTAACAGCAACATGACGTTTTAATACGTCGCGCATTCCCGCCGCTGCTACCGCCGTGTGTCCGCCGCTACCGCCGCCATTACCGTCGGGATCCCGTGCTGGGCGATTGGGGAAGAGGACTGAACAGTCCTCTACCCAATCGCAGTGCCTGGAGTGAATGGACGTGACCGCGAACAGCGGCTACGTCCATTCACATAAACAGGAAATGTAACAGTTTAATAAAGTGTGTAAAAAAAAAAAAAAAAAAGTGAACACGTCCTATGAGTGTTCACCAGCGCCATCTTGTGGCCAAAAAGTATATTACACTTACAAAATACATACATTTTCAAGTATATACACATCATTAATAAAATTACACTTCCAACCCTCCCCCCCAAATAAAACACTTGTAAAAAAAAAAAATCAGCTTAAAAAAAAAAAAAAATAGTTGCCTTAGGGACTCAGCTTTTTTTATTCTATATTTTATGGGGGAAAATTAATTTTAATTTATTACATAGGGGCTTGTAATTATGGCCAGAACAAACAGAAAAATAACCACTTATATTTCAAAATAATATACTGTCGCCATACATTGTGGTAGGGACATAATCTAAACGGTTTAATTATCGGGACCACTGGGCAAATAAAACGTGTTTGTTTTATCCACAGGAGAATGTTTAATTTTAAAACTATAAAGGCTGAACACTGAGAAATAATGATTTTTTTTCTTTTTTTTTCTGTTTTTCTCATTAAAATGCATTTAGAATAAAAAAATTCTTAGCAAAATGTACTATCCACAGAAAGCCTAATTGGTGGCGAAAAAAACGAGGTATAGATCATTTTCTTGTGATAAGTAGTAATAAAGTTATTAGGGAATAAAAGGGAGGAGCGCTGACAACTGAAAATTGCTCTGGTCCGTTAGGATAAAAACCCTTGGGGGTGAACTGGTTAATGACTAATTGAAAGATGCAGTAATTATCTCCCCTCACTTACAGATATGACAAATTAGCTACCCAACTAATTTTCTTCCTGGATGCTGGTTTTGAAGTAATGATCTAAAATGTAGGCCTCTGCACAGACATTTGTTTTTGTTTAAAGGAAAGGTTCAGGGAGGGTGGAGGAAAAATAAAAATCAATTTCCACTTACCTGGGGCTTCCTCCAGCCCGTGGCAGGCAGGAGGTGCCCTCGCCGCCGCTCCGCAGGCTCCCGGTGGTCTCCGGTGGTGCGCCCGACCTGGCCAGGCCGGCTGCCAGGTCGGGCTCTTCTGCTCTCCAAGTCCTAGTACTTCTGCGTCCCACGCCGGCGCGCTGACGTCATCGGACGTCCTCCGGGCTCTACTGCACATGCGCAGTAGTTCTGCGCATGCGCAGTACAGCCCGGCGGACGTCCGATGACGTCAGAGCGCCGGCGTGGGACGCAGAAGTACCAGGACTTGGAGCGCAGAAGAGCCCGACCTGGCAGCCGGCCTGGCCAGGTCGGGTCGGCCACCGGAGACCACCGGGAGCCTGCGGAGCGGCGGCGAGGGCACCTCCTGCCTGCCACGGGCTGGAGGAAGCCCCAGGTAAGTGGAAATTGATTTTTATTTTTCCTCCACCCTCCCTGAACCTTCCCTTTAAAGTTTGCAATTGACTTAACTCCATTGTACAGTATATCTTCTGTACTCATAACATGTTGCTCCCCATGAAAGGAAAGCTACTTTTGCAATGTTACCCTAAAGCTGGCCATACACTAGGCCGATTCCCCGCCGATCGAAAGCAGATTCCATCACTGGGATTGAATCTGCTGTAAAATCGTTAATGTTAACGCTAAATTTCGATCTATTTTGACCCGAAATAGATCGATCCCATCGATCGCTCCATGCAGGAAATTACCGTCAATCACCCCCACGGGTAGGGAGCGCATCGCTAGCAGCGTTCGAGTGCCCGACGCAATACAGCTGCTATACATTACCTGCTCCGCCGGCGCGACTCCCCTGGTCTCCGCTGTCTTCTCCGCGCTGGTCTCCGGATCCGGCTGGCTTCACTGAATTTCCTGTCCCGGCTGGAAGTATAAACAGTAGAGGGCGCTCTACTGTTTAAACTTCCCCCAGACAGGAAGAAGTGAAGCCTGCCGGACCCGTAGACCAGACCAGAGCGGAGAAGAAGACAGCAGAGACCAGAGGAGTCGCGCCAGCGGAGCAGGTAATGTATGCGGGGGGGGGGGGGGGGGGGGGGAGGAGTGGCGGCACCACCCCCACAGATTGTGAACAGTTTCAGGCTGAAATCGGTTCACAATCTGTTTGCAGTAAAGGCAGCCATACGATCCCTCTCTGATCAGATTCGATCAGAGAGGGATCTATCTGTTGGTCGAATTCGATGGCAAATCGACCAGTGTATGGCTACCTTAAGGCTAGGTTCTCAATGGGTGTTGTGTCCCCTGTAACAGAAGGATCACTACCAAATGAAAAAGCAGAGCAGTGAAGCATACAGTCAATGAAAAGTATGTTACTCTGTATCTATTAATGTGCACATTTGGCAGTAATACACTGCATGCATGCATGCATGCAGGACGATTCTATGCTGCAATGCACCTGCCGCACTGTGAAATTTGCAGGTTGTGTATTGAAGTACAGCAAGCAGTGTTAAAACCGTGGCCGTTATGTCACAACGCACCACTGTGAATGTAGCCTCACTGTTTTGTTGAAAGCTCAATAAAACCTTTGAAACCAAAATGCAATTTCTATACCTAACAAGCATTTCTGTATCTGCATTCATTTACACAAAAAGGATAATTTCCCTCCAGATATGGCTGAGAATGCTAAGACTTGCAAAACCATATTGGTAAAAATAACAACAGACTGGTGACAAACAAAAATGGGCTTCGCAACAGTGAAAGAAACGAAAGTGAAAGCAACTGCTTTTTCTCTTTCCTTCCTTATTTTATTAATAGAATTGCTTTATGTTTGACTTGAAGTGTATGCCATTATTTCACTACCAGCATTTACAATAAAGCAAAGAGCAGCGCAATATAAAAACACAGATAAATAAAATTCTTGAACAGTTCAGGAAACAAAGGGTGCAGCACAAGTACTGGAGTAAACACAGAAGGAAGGGCAGAGTCCATGCATGACTAACACTTGCGAAAGTATCAGAGGATAAGAGTGAAAGAGATGGGCCAATAATATGTAAAATTTACAATATTTGTATTATTAGTTTTTATTGGGCATCACTTTTTCATCTGTGACCCTCCATACCATTAGGGCTCGGTCAATGCGACACGTTTATCCATCCAGATTAATCACAGCCACCCCAAACTCGCGTTCCATTCGAGCTGAACAGATCCGCTTCAACAGAGCAATGTGAACAGATCATATTAATTAACATATGGTCCATTCACAGTCCGTTTACTTACGCTCAACTACCAACTTTAATATAAAATGAAGTACTATTTACATTGCGGTGCACATCCTGAAAAATAGGATCGTACCATTGACCCATACAATGCAGTATAAAGTCCATAGAGTTTATGCCCGCATTGTGTGCAATTGACCAATAACCAGCATGCTCTGCGCAATTCCACCGGCACTGCAACAGAAGTATGGTAGTGTGGAAGAGTCACTGAAATATAATTGCATCACACAGCAATCCGATTATTTTGTCCATTTTGCCATGCTATAACGACATAGTGTGAAAGGACACTTTAAGTGTAACTTAAATTAAAAATCCATCAGGAAAGAGGAAAATACATCCACAGTGACACTCTCCAGTCTCCTGGGTCCCTTAAAGCCTCCACTCAAAGCAGCTGATGGCCATTCATAACTGCATATTCTGTCATAATTAGAAATGCTGTTTCCATGCTGGTCTACTTTAGGTTACCCAGCAAGAAATATCATAGGGAACAGTTCTTTAAAGGGGAACTGAAGGAAGAGGTATACGGAGGCTGCCATATTTATTTCCTTTTAATCAATACCAGTTGCCTGGCAACCCTGCTTGTCTATTTCTCTGCAGTAGTATCTGAATAACACCAGAAACAAGCATGCAGCTAGTCTTGTCAGATCTGACTTTAAAGTCTGAAACACCTGATTTGCTGCATGCTTGTTCAGGGGCTATGGCTAATAGTAATAGAGGCAGATGATCAGCAGGGCTGCCAGGCAACTGGTATTGCTTAAAAGTAAATAAACATGGCAGCCTCCATATACCTCTCTTCAGTTCCCCTTTAATCACAGTACCCGCTTACAGCACAAAGCGTTGTGATTGGGCAACGTGTGGGCGTGGTTTAATACAACCTATTGGAAACCTAGCAGTTCGAGAGAGTGCCATCCACCCTAAACTAGCGCCACTGTTTCCACATTTGTTGCATGACATCTGCAAAATACACATAAATAGCTCAAGAGCAGCTATTCCAGCTTCTTTACACAACCAATGAGTATGGAGGGCCCCAACCTCCATGGGATGAATGTGTCACTACAAAAAAAAACAACAACAAAAAAAACAACACGCAAGGCAGAGTTGAAAGGGGATGCAAAGATGTCACTTTCTATGGAACATTTAACCTATGCGACAGACACTGAGATGAGAATGCTGGCTATCTTCTAACAGCATGCTGTTGCCACAGTTTTTAGCAGGTTTCCTAAAAAGTTATCCAAGGTGCAGAATGAGCATTAAAGATGACACCTTTTAAAGGACATCCAAGGGGAAAATAAGCTGATGAGAAAAACAATTTCTGTCCTACTCCTAAAAATGACTTTTTTGAATATGCCAGTTTTATTTTATATTTAAATCTAGTTTTAAAATTTGTAGTTTCATTGTCTCTGCTCAATGACACCTTCATTGAAGTATGTCAGAGATGAAATCTATGAATTATTGACCCTTTTTATCTCTTTCATGCTCTCAGAAGCAATTTACTGACAGGAAAGTGTTTTATGGCTGTAATTACTTATCAGTGAGGGTTATGCTAGTCTGACCCCGTCCAACCCAGACAGAAACTGTCACTTACATACCTGATGTTTAACTTTCAGGCAGAGAAAGAAAAAAAAAGGAACACAGCTTAGTTTGGCACTGTACATACACATGTCTATCTTGTCCTTTAGGCATATCAGCTTTTAGCTTTCCGAATCTGATTTCACGTGTGTAAAGTTCCAGCTCAGCCACTAGTTATTCCAGTAAGATAAGCTCGGTACTGGAAAGCAAGGTGACCCAGGAAGAAGCAGGAAGGCTGCTTGGAGAATAGCAACAGGACAGTCGGCAGTCGGCACGACTCTAGACAGGGTGGAGCACAAGAACTCAGCACAGACATAAAGGGAAGAATACAAGGAAGTATCACCGCCGCAGACAAGGAAGATGCAGTCAAACGCAACATAATACATCCATCTCAAGGAAAAGCATATCAAGAAGTTTAGTGAAAGTACTGCCGTCAGATCACACAGACGAGTGAAGCACCCAGCTGACGTCTGCTATGCCCAATGATGGAACCGATATCGCGGATGCAGCATTACCTGATGGCTGGTGTCCCCCTGTTACAGTGCACTGCTGCGAGCTTCTACTCTCACCTGTCCTACTGCTGACAGCTACATAACACACCCCACACGGCACGTGTCATGTGACTCTGACATCATCCCAGGGGAGATTCCCAAGACAAAGCACGTGATTGCGTTTGCGGGGTCAGATGATTGGCAGACGAGCGCCGATTGGGCGAACGTCAGCGAGATTAGCACGTGCGCCGTGGCCCTGCTTTGTATCATAATGACATCACCGTTGCGTAAAAAATGTACGTTATACATATTTCAGAGTAACGTCCAGTTTCCAAACAATGACTTTAAAAAAACAACAACAACACGTTTGTTAACATCTTCATGACTGAGCTGACTTGTTTGTTCCAGCAGAGATGGCCGTTGTGATGCAAATAATACGTTGATGCAGAATTCTGCAGCTTCTAAATGGACCAATTGAATGAAGTGGGATTCGATTGGTCCATTTTCAAGCTGCATGAAAAATTCGTTATATTAATTGTACTAGTGTGAAAGCTATAGACAGGTCAAGTAAAGTGATCTCGAGCCAAGGCTTGAGATCAAAATCTCATAAATTACAGTGACCAGATGTTTGAGGGCCTTACGGGGCGGGGGTTGGTCAATAAGTGCAGTGCAGCAGCTCTGTGTGCTGTGGCGAAAAATGGGGGTGGCCAGAGCAGGGACAAGGTCCTCCAGCACCCAAGGCTGAGACACCAAAGTGCGCCCCTCCATCCCTCCCACCCCAGCCGTCACACACTGATTGCTATTAGACTAAGAGGGTCATAGGGCCCACAACCTCCCCAACACCTTAATATCTAGTTATATGGCTTGCAGTCACTGCTATGTATCCCCTTTTCTTATTTCTTTCTGTTTCATACACAATTAGGAATGACAGCTGAATGAATTGTGCGCCCCCTCCTACACTGCGCCCTGAGGCTGGAGCCTCTCCAGCCTATGCCTCGGCCCGGCCCTGGGGGTGGCCATGACATAACAGGGCGGAGCTGTAACAGAGTTAACTAATCTAATGTAGCCATGTAACTCTGAGGCACTGGGCCAGAAGGGCCAGTTCAAGTAACAATTGGGCCCTAGGGCAAAATTAGCCTGGGGGCCCGATCGCCGCCGCTACCCGCCGATCCGCCGCTATACGCGTCGCCGCAGCCGCCCCCCAGACCCCGTGCGCTGCCTGGCCAATCAGTGCCAGGCAGCGCTGTGGGGTGGATCGGAGTCCCCTTTGACGTCACGACGTCGATGACGTCCAGAAGCGCACGGAAGGCAGGGCCGGGCCGAGGCATAGGCTGGAGAGGCTCCAGCCTCAGGGCGCAGTGTAGGAGGGGGCGCAGAATTCATACAGGTGTCATTCCTAATTGTGTTTGTAGCAGAAAGAAATAAGAAAAGGGGATACATAGCAGTGACTGCAAGCCAGATAACTAGATATTAAGGTGTTGGGGAGGTTGTGGGCCCTGTGGCGCCTCTTAGTCTAATAGCAATCAGTGTGTGATGGCTCAGGTGGCAGGGATGGAGGGGCGCACTTTGGTGTCTCAGCCTTGGGTGCTGGAGGACCTTGTCCCGGCTCTGACGGAAGGGGTTGTTCCGGGTGTACAGAACACCCCCCTGCACCAAAACCGGAAGTCAGAGACTATTCGCAAATGTCTCCTCTAAATCTGAGCAGCGGCAGCCACAGATGCGCAGCTGCCGCCTGCTCATATCTGTGTGCGGGGCGAGGAGGACTCTGACTAGAGCGGGGGGCCCAGAGCAGATGCATTAACTTATCGGCAGCGGCGGCGCCGGCCGGTGATGGCGTCCCACTGGTCTCCATGGCTACCTTCCGGATGACGTGACGTCACCACGCCATGCAGCGGCCGGCCCGCGCTCCTCCCCTGGCCATGATTGGACACTTCAAGTCCAGACCGTGGAGAGGCTGCCTGGAGAACAGTGAGGCTCGTTTGGAGTAGTGATGCGAGCGTGCGGTCTCAGTCCCCTCAGGCAAGTGCAGCAGCCCGCCGGGTGGAATGTTTGGAAGCCACCCATTCTGGCTACATATACTGGGACATATCCCCCTGCTGGCTACATATACAGTCTGGGCACATATCCCCCTGGCTACATATACTGCCCCCCCCTGGCTACATATACTGGGGACAATATACCCCCTGGCTACATATACTGGGGGCATATACCCCCTGGCTACATATACTGGGGACATATACCTATCTAACCTATACTGAGGGCATATACCTATCTAACCTATACTGGGGCCATATTCCTATCTAAGCTATACTGGGGCCATATTCCTATCTAACCTATACTGGGGACATATACCTATCTAATCTATACTGGGGCATATACCTATCTAACCTATACTGGGGGCATATTCCTATCTAACTTATACTGAGGGCATATACCTATCTAACCTATACTGGGGCCATATTCCTATCTAAGCTATACTGGGGCCATATTCCTATCAAAGCTATACTGGGGGACATATACCTATCTAAGCTATACTGGGGGACATATACCTATCTAAGCTATACTGGGGGACACATACCTATCTAAGCTATACTGGGGGACACATACCTATCTAATCTATACTGGGGCATATACCTATCTAATCTATACTGGGGGGAGTGCAATTTAGCCTAGAAACTGCTAGTATTTGGCTCCACCCACACCATGTTTTGGCCACGCCCACACGCCACTTTCAGGAACACCCCCCCTTGGAAATCCTGGATTTGCCCCTGACGTCGGTGACGTCATCCCGCCCCGTCGCCATGGCGACGGGGGAAGCCCTCCAGGAGATCCCGTTCTTTGAACGGGATCTCCTGATCTCCGATTGCCGGCGGCGATCGGAGGGGCTGGGGGGATGCCGCTGAGCGGCTATCATGTAGCGGGACCTCGTCTCGCTACATGAAAAAAAAAAATTAAAAAACGTATTTGCTGCCCCCTGGCGGATTTTGACAAACCGCCAGGAGGGTTAACAGACTCTGCAGAGTCCCTGGGGAGCAACAGTTGAAATGGGGGAGGGTCACCTTGGGGGCCCCTACAGGCTCTGTGGCCCTGGGGCAATTTCCCATTTTTTCCTATGGTAGCTCCGGCCCTGTGGGCCAGAGTTACCAAAATGCCACTTGCTGCAACAATAATCTTAGAGTACCAAATACAGCCACTAAGACAATCAAATAATAAATGTGTCAACCATTAACTAACATGTCGACACATGACATGCAAAAACTATTTCCTCCGACAATTGAAATGCAACAACCATTACCTCCAACACTTGAAATGCAAAAAAACGTTAACCTCCACATAGGCAAACGCAGGAGGGATTACAAATGCCCAGAATCCCCCTCAGACCAGAGCCAGTGCAGTGTCTGGGGACAGGACAAGACACCAGGATATCTGCAGGCAACCTGCAGCTCACAGCACTTCCCCCTTTCTTTCCCTGCTACAGTTGACTTTGGATGGAGCTGCAGCGTGTGTACAGAGCATGGAGCAGCAGCGTGTGTACAGAGCATGGAGCAGCAGCATGTGTACAGAGCATGGAGCAGCAGCATGTGTACAGAGTATGGAGCAGCACCGTGTGTACAGAGCATGGAGAAGCAGCGTGTGTACAGAGCATGGAGCAGCAGCGTGTGTACAGAGCATGAAACAGCAGCATATATAAATAGGATGGAACAGCAGTGTATGTACAGAGCATGGGGCAGTTCTGGAGAGTTTAACAGAGTCAGGTATGAGCACAGCCCTGTGCCCTGCTGTGTGAATACTTAACTTTCCCCTTTATTAGCAATGTCGGCTGTCCTCATTATTATCTGTATCCAAACTGTTCCTGATCGATCCCGTTGTCAATCGGGAGCAGGTCGGGTATTTAGGAAATAATTGTCAGATCCTGTCAGTCAGACGGGAAATTGCATTATATGTACCCAGCATGATGTCCTACCATATTAATATACTGTGTTGTGCGTGGCTGAGGGAGACCTTTCAGGAATCCCCCCTTGAAAACCCTGGGTTTGCCCCTGCCCCGACACTTGAATGCAACCACCGTTAACCCCCGACACTTGAAATGCAACTACCGTTAACCTCCGACACTTGAAATGCAACCACCGTTACCTCCGACACATGAAATGCAGCAAACAATAATGCAATAAACATTACCTCCCACACATTAAAATACAGTAAACGTTACCTCCTGTACATGAAATGCAGCAAACATTAAATGTGGCCAAAGGTACCTCTGACATGTGAAATACACATACATTGCCCCACGTATATTAAACACAGCAGATGTTACCTCAGACATAAATGTGTTAAATGCACCCCCTCCCCCCTCACTAGGTGCTGTTGGGACAGGAGGGTGACACTGGATGGAGAGGAGGGTAAACACTAAGTAGGGGGAGGGTGACACTGAGTGGGGAGGAAGGTAACAGTGGGGAGGAGGAGGGTGACTGTGGTGGGTGAAACTGGGAGGGGAGAATGACAGTGGGAAGGAGGAGGTTGACGGTGGAGAGGAGCATGGTACTGGTTGAGGATGGTGACAGTGGGAGGCGGGTGACAGTGGAGGTGAAACTGGGTGGGGAGGAGGGTGACAGTAGAGAAGAGAGGGGGCTGACACTGGTTGGGGAGGACAGGAGGGCGACATTTGGTGGGGAGGAGTGTGACGGACATTACGGAAAGTCGTGCGCGTAAACGCCAACGATTTTCGTATGGCCCCACACAGTTACTGTCAGCCCTGGGTAGAATAACAAATGCCTTTCTTTGCTCTTCTTCTGAGAGCATGGCAGGAGTACAGCCCTCCCCCACATCCTGTTCAGGTCAGGAAAGAATTCACAAGTGGCCAGACCACCTGGGGAGCAGCCATTTGGTCACATAGCTCATGTTCCACCAAACCAGCTCAAACTGGTTGAACTTCAAATTTCCCTCCAAGCTTATAGCTTCACACAATGGGAACATTTACTTTATTAATAATTCAAGATGGGTTTGGCACAGAAAGACAACAAACACATTTCCTGATACCCAGAAATCAGTTCTATCACTCACATGATTTATAATTTTCTGGCTATCAGGAATCAATAGAGAATCCACTTTATCCGGCCTGCGTAGAGCGTATGCGACAGACTAGGCATGCATAGCCTCGTTTAATAGAGGGTCGCGAGCAGTTTACGAATATAGTCTCGGATTTGCGATACGCCACTCCTGGGCCGAGTCACACAAATTATTAATAAATGGGTACATTCCTTGCTCTGAGTCTGTGGGTGGCAACCTGCCTGCCAGGAGGTAACCCTGCCTCAAACACACCTACTTTCCAGGTAGTGACCGACCCAAAACTCTGGTCAGTAAAAAGCGTTTGCAAGGAACTCCACCCAGTTCTCCAAATTCCATCGACTAAGGAACGTCTATGCAGGCGCTAAGGAGAGCCAGCGCCTGCAGTGTACAAAGGACTTTTAAACTGAATGCCTACTTTTAAACTGGACTATTTTCTTCATGCTTCAAATGGACTGCTCAGCTAACTAAGTAAGAACTTTCTGATTTTATTCCTTTTATTTTTAAGCTCTGTGTTTTATATGTTAATAGGTGTATATAACTGTATGTAATGCATTTGTGTTATTAAACGTTTAAAAATCGTTTAGCGGTTATGACCTGTTGCTGAACATACACAATCGTACCTATTCTCCTGAACTCGCTACCCTGTGTTTAATAGAAGTATACACCTTTATAACCCGTATGCGAGAACCCGGCCCAGATATAACGATCTGACCCAGGTTCCTGCATACTGCTAAGGGTTAATAGAGCATTCTCGAAGTCCTAGTAAAATTACAGTAGCGGGCTGTGTAACTCGCTTGGTGGCAGATCTTTGAATTGTATATGTGTGTGGAGTGATTCGGGTGGTATCAGAACGCTCCCTTCGCGAGTCAGTTCATCAAATTGCGAACGTGGGTTACCCTTCGTGATGAACAAATGACCGTGTAAGAGGATTTCTGACGCTGATTGATTTACCCCATCCGCAGACCGGCCTAGCGGTCTGTGACATTTGTTTGGCAGCTTACTGGGATTTGTGTATGTTCAGAACATTAACGGCAACGTTATTTGATTAACCTGCCAGAACAGATCAAAAATCTGTGGTCGATAACCGGTGCATTACCATTTATATAGACTAAACGTGTAGCACAGAGTTCCCCCCCAATCTCTTTTCCTATCCTATCTTTTATTTGGCAAAAATGGCTGCAGCAAGATACAAGAAAATGTCAGTGGCAGACCTAGTAAACTTGTGTGAGGAAAAAGGCATTGTGACTTATAGAAAAAAGAAATCGCAATTGATCGAGGACTTGTTGCGACTGAATACCCAGCCGGAGCAGATGCTGGGAGAGCACACTCCTGGTTCAGACGGTGCTGTAACTGGGGCAGAGGAAAGTGAGCGGTTGGAGCAAAGCAACCCACTTCCAGACCCAGAGGAAAACGGTACCGCGTCTGAACCGGTCGCTGTAACTGCTGAGGAGCATGGTGGCCGGCAGGAGCCCGCCCATGCCAACCGTTCCTGTGTTCCTGAGGCTGGAATGCAGCATGCTTTACAAAGACTGGCGGATACAAATCCTGAGCTGTACATGCAGATTGTCAGAGAAAATGCTGACCGTGCAGAACGCCAGGCTGAACGGGAATCCTCAGAACGCCGGGAGCAGGCAGAAAGGGAAGCGGCAGAGCGCCGGTGGCTTGCTGAGAGAGAAGCAGAAAGAGAGGAGAGAGCAGCCGCACGCAGACATGACCTTGAAATGGCCAACCTGCGAGCGCAAGGCCAAAATCCCTCGCAAAGTGCTCCGGAACCCCGGCCCACAGCAGGCCCGTTTGGGACTCCCAAATTTAAGTTCCCAGAAATGGGGAAGGGAACCGACCCGGACACTTATTTACACTCATTTGAAAAGACTTGCCGTCAGCATCATCTGCCCCAGGAGCAGTGGGCGAGATATTTGACACCCAACTTGCGGGACAAAGCGCTTGAGGCGTTTGTGGACTTACCCGCTGAGAAAGACAATGACTATGAGGCGATAAAAGCTGCAATTATCGCCAAATACCAGTTGACCCCAGAGGTCTATCGCAAAAAGTTTCGCTCCCTGCAGAAAGGCCACACCGACTCTTACACCGACCTGGAGAGTCGCCTGCTGACTGTGTTCAGGCAGTAGTCACGGGGCCTCAAAAAAGACTCTCACCAAGGTCTGGAGGACCTCATCGTGCAGGAGCAGTTGCTGAACTGCTGCACTCCAGATGTCCGGCAGTTTGTCTTAGAGCGGAAGCCTGAATCCGCCAAAGCTGCCGCAGAACTTGCAGACACTTTTGTGGCCACCCGTGTTCCGGACAGCCGCAAACCTCCAGTCCCGAGCTGGAGAGGGGGGAGACCTATGCAACCCAGCTCTCCTCCCCCTGCGAACCGTGGGAATCGGGTCCCACAGCCACAGAGGCTGGAAGCTGCACCTGCTACTCATCCGCCTGATGCCACATATGTTCCGAAGTGTTACCACTGTGGACAGCGAGGACACCTCAAGTCTGCCTGCCCCGAGGTGAGGACGCCGTCTCCAGAGCCTAGCGCAGAAGTGGCTAGCGCATCCTCTACTGCACACGCCTACCTCGTCATGGGGACAGCAAATCCTCGACTTTCCAGAAATCATCAAGTCGTGGAAGTTAACGACCAGATCGCTGTTGGTTTCCGCGACACAGGCGCAGAGCTTACCTTGGTTCGCTCTCATCTTGTAGCCAGGGAGAATTTCCTGCCTAATGAGCGTGTCACACTTGTGGGAGTTGGTGGCACACACGCACGCACGCATCGCCAAAGCTCGTGTTGTTCTCGATTGGGGAAGGGGCCGCCAGTCAAAAGTTGTGGGGGTGACAGATGACATCCCAGTGCCTGTGCTGTCGGGCACCGATCTTGGCACCCTACGATCCTTTTATGAACCTGTGATCAACACCCCGGATTGCCAGTCTGGACCCACTCAGGTACTGTACAAGCTTGGGGTGGGACAGAGGGAGGCAGCAAGGGTAATGGTACCTAGCCCTCCTAGGGAAGGAGGCCAGGAAGCGGTACCTGCTTCTAATGGACAGCTGTCTAATCACGGTTTGTCTGATTCTAAACCTGTCACTGTTGTTCCAGATACCTGTGTACATGATGTGAAAAATGAACGTAACTGTGATGTTAATGTTGTACCAGATGTTGCTAATAGATTTCATGCTGAATCTCCTATTACTAAAAATGATTTATGTTTAAGTGTGATTGCCTCTAACCTAAGAGGTAACAGTCTTGTGTTGCCTGGGTCATATCCGTGCTTGGCAGTGGAAGCAGGCCAGGTGTCAGAGCAGGCAGCAGGGGGCCTAGACCTCCCCTCCTGCTATGACAGCCAGAGTGCTCCACCATTGCCTGCTGTTAACAAACAGCTGGTGGAGACAGGCCGCACCTTCCCTGTCTCACCCTTGCATGTTTTCCCCTTGCAGAAGCAACCCAGTGCAAAACTGCCCAGAGGTCCACCCTCTATCCTTCCTGGAGAAGGGGCAAGCCTCGCCACCCCGATAAAGGCTGATTCGTTTTTTAAAATGTGCTCTAATGTCCACCTAGGTTGTGCTGACCAAAATGTTGTGCCAAGGTGTAGTCAGTTAGAGCAGGGGTATGCCACGCTGCTTCCAGATTCGCAGGCTGACACCCGAGAGTCAGGAAGTGACCCGGATGTCAGCCAACGACTCTCTCCCTTACAGGAAGCGCTACGCAAACCCAGCCAGGCCTTTAGAGGTAAGCCTGTGGGTGTGAATCGCACCGTCCGCAAAGCGGACACTGGGACACACCGGACCATGAGGCCTTATGCTTCTGGTGAGTTGTCTAAAGGGCAGTCAGATAAGAAGTCGAGAACCCGTTCAGTAGCTAAGCGGCGCGTAGAGCGGGGCATGCAGACCCACTCTGTGCGTCCGACTGGTAGGGGGGAGATGTGACGGACATTACGGAAAGTCGTGCGCGTAAACGCCAACGATTTTCGTATGGCCCCACACAGTTACTGTCAGCCCTGGGTAGAATAACAAATGCCTTTCTTTGCTCTTCTTCTGAGAGCATGGCAGGAGTACAGCCCTCCCCCAGATCCTGTTCAGGTCAGGAAAGAATTCACAAGTGGCCAGACCACCTGGGGAGCAGCCATTTGGTCACATAGCTCATGTTCCACCAAACCAGCTCAAACTGGTTGAACTTCAAATTTCCCTCCAAGCTTATAGCTTCACACAATGGGAACATTTACTTTATTAATAATTCAAGATGGGTTTGGCACAGAAAGACAACAAACACATTTCCTGATACCCAGAAATCAGTTCTATCACTCACATGATTTATAATTTTCTGGCTATCAGGAATCAATAGAGAATCCACTTTATCCGGCCTGCGTAGAGCGAATGCGACAGACTAGGCATGCATAGCCTTGTTTAATAGAGGGTCACGAGCAGTTTACGAATATAGTCTCGGATTTGCGATACGCCACTCCTGGGCCGAGTCACACAAATTATTAATAAATGGGTACATTCCTTGCTCTGAGTCTGTGGGTGGCAACCTGCCTGCCAGGAGGTAACCCTGCCTCAAACACACCTACTTTCCAGGTAGTGACCGCCCCAAAACTCTGGTCAGTAAAAAGCGTTTGCAAGGAACTCCACCCAGTTCTCCAAATTCCATCGACTAAGGAACGTCTATGCAGGCGCTAAGGAGAGCCAGCGCCTGCAGTGTACAAAGGACTTTTAAACTGAATGCCTACTTTTAAACTGGACTATTTTCTTCATGCTTCAAATGGACTGCTCAGCTAACTAAGTAAGAACTTTCTGATTTTATTCCTTTTATTTTTAAGCTCTGTGTTTTATATGTTAATAGGTGTATATAACTGTATGTAATGCATTTGTGTTATTAAACGTTTAAAAATCGTTTAGCGGTTATGACCTGTTGCTGAACATACACAATCGTACCTATTCTCCTGAACTCGCTACCCTGTGTTTAATAGAAGTGTACACCTTTATAACCCGTATGCGAGAACCCGGCCCAGATATAACGATCTGACCCAGGTTCCTGCATACTGCTAAGGGTTAATAGAGCGTTCTCGAAGTCCTAGTAAAATTACAGTAGCGGGCTGTGTAACTCGCTTGGTGGCAGATCTTTGAATTGTATATGTGTGTGGAGTGATTCGGGTGGTATCAGAACGCTCCCTTCGCGAGTCAGTTCATCAAATTGCGAACGTGGGTTACCCTTCGTGATGAACAAATGACCGTGTAAGAGGATTTCTGACGCTGATCGATTTACCCCATCCGCAGACCGGCCTAGCGGTCTGTGACAAGGAGGATGATGTGGAGGGGTGGAGGAGGGTGACAGTGGGGAGGAGAGGAGTGTGATAGTGGTTGGGGAGGAGAGTCACAGTGGGTGGGGAGGAGGGTCACAGTTGGGAGGGAGGAGAGGAGGGTGCCAGTGGGGAGGAGAAGAGGGTGACACTGGTTGGGTAGGAGGGTTACAGTGAGGAGGAGGAGGGTGACAATGGGGAGAAGAGGAGGGCAACGCTGGTTGGGGAGGAGGATGACACTGGGAGGGCACCCCCACCTTCTTCTTCTCTGTCGGGTTTCCCCTCGTCTATGTGGGGAGTAAGGTGACACTGACTGAGTGGGGGGTCACTGACTGGGTGGGCAGTAGAGTGACAGTGACTAGGTGGGTAGAAGGATAACACAAAGTGGGTAGGAGGATGACACTATATGGGGAGTAAGGTGACACTGACTGGGTGGGGGCACAGACTAAGTGGGTAGTAGGGTGACAGCGACTGGGCATGGGAGAAGGGTGACAATGACTGGCTGGGGAGGATGACAGTGACTTGGTGGGTAGGAGAGTGACACAAAGTGGGGAGGAGGATGACACCATGTGGGGAGTGGGACACTGACTAAGTGGGTAGCAAGTAGGGTGACAGTGACTGGGCAGGGAGGAGGATGACACTATGTGGGGTGGGGAGGAGACACAGACAGAGCGCTCTCACGATCTTCTTTTCCAATTTCCTGCTTCTGTCTTGTCTCCTCGTGGCAACCACATCACTTGGAGGGGGGGCATGCCGAGGGTGGGCCTGATTCAGCCAGGCGGCCGCTCCAACTGGAGGTTGGGCAGGGCAGCATTCTGGGGGCGGAGCTGATGCGGCAAAGTGGCCGCACAATTGGAGCAAGAGCAGAGTGGCACTTTGTGGGCGAAGCTGCATGACTGGAGGGTGGGCAGGTCAGAAAACTTGGTGGAGGTTAATGCAACCAGGTGGCTGCGCCTACACATAAACACATTGAACAGTGGCCAGAGTCCTGCGGCAGGGACATCGTGTGGCTGAAAGCGGGGCGTTTCCTGGGACGCAATACAACCTGGGACAGGGACCCCGAATCCGGGACGCGTCCCGGTGAAAGTGGGACGTCTGGTCACCGTATATACATACCTTAACCTCCTGAGCGGTATGGATGAGCTCAGCTCGTCCATTACCGCCGGAGGGGATAGCATGGCCCAGGCAGATTTAAAAGAAAAAAAGAAAAACTTTTTGTACATCATGTAGCTCTAGCACTTGGCTAGCTACATGTGTTGTCCGATTGCGGCGACAATTAGACAACACATGCAGGTGCGGGAGCGGCGGCAATCGGACAACACATGTAGCTAGCAAGTGATGTACAAAAAGTTTTTTTTTTTTTAAATCTGCCTGGGCCATGCTATCCCCTTGTCCATACCGCTCAGAAGGTTAAGGTATGTATATACGGTGAGCTTCAGCTCGGGTACTCTTTAAAGGGACTCCGAGCAGTGCAGAAACTATGGAAAGATGCATATCATTTTAAAGCTCTCTTTCTCCTCTTTCCAATGATATATAAACCGCCGCTCTACGCCTTATAGTTTTCGCTATTTTCGCGATCGAAATTGCTGCGGCGGCGATTTCGATCGCGAAAATAGAGAAAACTAAAAGGCATAGGACGACGATTTATGTGTCGTCAGAAAGAGGGGAAAGAGAGCTTTAAAATAATATCCATCTTTCCATAGTTACATTGTATTACACAGGGCGACTTTTTCTCAAAGTCAACAGCTTCATTCAACAGAATACAGTACATACACTCAATTAGCATATTGTTTTCTTGCTTTCCTGCCAAAAATAATGCAAATGGTGTAAACAGATATCATAATGTATATCCAATGCATAGCAGACATATCAATGAACCTGCAGAGATATGTACACCAAATACTGTATCTTTAAATATGTCCCACACTGGGATCGCAGGTGCCACAGACAGTTGTAGCAGTCCACAGAAACTATGCCCGAACAGAAATGGCAAAGGTACTGCTAGCCAATAGGAGGGGGGAGTGAGTTGCCCAGTGGGAAGCGGCATGGCTTACATACATCTCCAGTTGCTAACGACCATTTTGCTGACATGGAAGAACCTATACACACTAAGGAAAAACAAACAATAGGAATCAACTTCTCACTGTGCATATAAATTTATTGATCCAAATTACATAGAAACCCCTTCAAAACCAACCTCCCTCCCCCTTAAAAACATGCCAGCTTATAGAGGAGCGCTCCTTGCATTTCTCAATCCACATCCATACACCCATACATACTCTGCCCTTGGCCAGGGACTGGTTAGTTGAGTAGCTTAATTTAGCGTGTCTGCCGGGAAAACAGTCCTTAATGTGAAAAAGCCAGTCTCTTGGTAAGGCATTCCTACTGCTGTGCTTATGAAACGCCACCAAACCACATCAATTCACATAGGTATCAATCCCCTGTTAATAATCCAATACTTTTCTTGTTTGTACTGCGCTATCACAGCGTGAATGCACGCACTTGCTATTCAATCAGTGTCCATGGATTAAAACGCTGCTATGCCGCACTCACCACCTCTTCATTCCTCGTAACTTCTCCACTTTTTCAAAAAGGCTTGTATCTGCGGCGTCCCGCAGTTATACGCTGCCACACAGATTTGTGTTATGAAGTCCGTGGGAGTCTTCCCTGGCCGGCCAGATGATCAGTGTAGACGGGCGAGAGGACGCTAGGTTTCCATGCTCACTCTAGGATGGCTGATGGCCACGCCTGCATACGCGTTACGCCCACTACGTCACGTGGGCTTCCTCAGTGCCAATGCTGTGGATCTAGAGAGAGGGCGTTTCCCAGCCCTTTTTATCGTCATGCTACCCTCCTATTGAGCAGCCTATTACATGCATAGGGGAAGAAATAGTCATTTACTTCTGCGTTTTCCAAGCGCTTGTCAGCGGTCATGTAATGTATAAATCTGACGTTCACTAGCAGTCAATATTTGAGAATCATCTTTCTCCACCGAATAGATACACTGCATTTGATCATGAGTTCATGCTGATAGGACTACTCATCTCCTATACAACTTTAATCTTTATGAAAATTAGTTGTTCTTCTTTCAAGGGACATTCATAACCACGCATTCACACTATTTGTTTTCAACTTGATGCATGTTATTCCCCATCCCCCTGCAAATAAAGTACAGTTTCATGTTTGCATTAGCATCATTCTTTAAATATATACCCACTATTTTCAAGTGAGCATATGACTTTGTGGCTCAAAGCAACTAGCACCGACCGGGCTACCCTCAATCAGGCAGAAATACTGCCAAATTGAAATCGGTACTTAAGGATAACACAAAGTGGGTAGGAGGATATATGCACAGTGAGAAGTTGATTCCTATTGTTTGTATACCTTTTATCGGTTTAACTGCTCCCCCTCAGGGGTTTGTGCCACAGCAAGTACCTGTTCACCGGTTATTTCTAATATTCCTACAAATCATCATCCGTTGCTGAACGGTTTTTGAATTGACCAAGTCTATACATAGGGGTGAGACCCCTGTAACTGAACTCCGGTTTTTATTAATGTTTTTACATTTTTAGTGAGAGAGCCCTCGCTACCCTATGAGAATATGGCCTATGCGATTGGGGAGGATGTAGATGCTGACATTTGTTCGGCATTCAATGAGGAACACCAAATAGATACTAGTGAGAAAAATAAAAATAATGATTTGAAGAAATTATTCCGTGTTCATAAAAAACTGACTTTAAAGCATTTAAGGAGGAAGTGGAGTGTATCCACATTGCAATCTTATGTTGATAAAGGGGTAGTACCTTGGGGAATGAGAGGGCGTTTTATCCCAGCAGGACATTTGAGAAACTCTCGATTCCTCCCTGAGTGGAAAAAGAAAGCTATTGAATACGATCTGAGTGTGATGAGACTAATGATTAAAGAGGAGAAAGTGCAGTTAAGTGAGTTGCAAACTGAAATTAAGCACAGCATAGAAACGTTGGAAGATTTCAAGTCAGAGAAGGATTTTGAGAAATTTAATGATATGGTAAAGAAGGAGGTGGAAAATACACAAAAGAAAATCAAAATTGTTAAGCAGACTAAATTTTTGACTGACATCAAGGAATGGAATAATGGTGAGTATTACGATTGTAAACCAGGAAGAGCTAGATCTAGGTCTAGGACTAGATTAGATGTAGATCTAGAGGATGAGGAAGAAGATGATAAAAGTGAGGCCTCAGGATCCTCCTCTGGAAAGTCAGTGGTTTTTTTTAGAGGAGGAAGACGAGATAGGAGAGGAAGAATTAAGCACAGACGAGGAAAGAAAAGAAGTAGGAAGAGGCAGAACCAAAAAGAGGAAAAATCACCAGAGAAAGAAAAAGAAAAACAAACAGGACTTACAACCCATACTAAAGAAGAGAGTACAGCCTCCCAGGAAGGGGAAGAATTACTAGGAAAGGTAGAGCCGAAAGAGGATTCAAATAACATAGTCAATCTGACCAGCTTTGAACTCAAGCCAGAACATGTGTCGGTGCTGAACAGAGGGTTATCCTTCTCCCCAGTTTGTGGAGGGGACCCATTTGATACGTACCGAGACATTCAATTGTTCTTACGTAAAGTTTTGTTGAAAAAAATGTTTGCTAAACAGACAAAAGTGATGTCGGAGGCTGAGCAGGTTGACTGTGATGAGGTTAGAATTGTATCCTTAAAAGAAAGAGAGACTCTCAGAGATCTAGAGCTGTTAATTGATGAAGGGTTAACAGAGAACGTAGAGGGTCCTGAAGAATTATAAAAACATCAATAACATGCGCTAATCGGGAAAAATACCATGTCACAATTTATTCAAAATCTGTTAAAATCACAATGTCCCAAGGTGCCAATAATTGTGCAAATACGCAAATAGATCACCCTTTCATACACTCACACATACAATAGAAGGGCCCTTCTATTCAGATTCCCCTATTGAGATCCGATCAGTTTCTGACATTAAGTCCCTTCCTAGAGGATTAATGCTCCTATATAGTTCTTCAGTTGCGGCATATATGGTTGTAGCTACTTAAAGTTCCTTTTGGGGAAAGCGCTGTGGTGTAAACCTCCAAGTTCAAGTATAAATTTCAACTCATTCAATATATCTTAGAGAGTGTCCACATAAACTCACGTGACCAGTATTCTGGATAATCTGCAGTGGTTTCTCACAAAGATTTGCTTGTAAGCATGAACATCTTTTTGCTGGGACCTTCCTCACTCATATGAGCTTCTTCTGCCCGCTGCCTTCCTAAGCGTTTCTCGGCGTCCTGTTGCGGCATACGTAGGTTCCGTTTGTCAGACTCAGAACCCCGCTCGCCGCACTTCCGCTCAGCTGATCCGGCTTGCGTGTCAGGTTGGGTGACGTCACCTCGTAAGCCTCTGGACCTTCGTTCACGAGCGGCTGCTGCGCGCTTACACAGCCTGCTCTGTCCTGGGGCTCCTTAGCAGATTACTTTTGCATTAGAACGACCTCTACGCGTTTCAGCCAATAGCGTTGGCCCTCATCAGGAGGATTTGGTAATGCTAGAGTGGTTGGTCACCTCGTCTCTGTTTATGCTGCAATATCTCCGTTTGGCTCCACCCTTATGCAAATATTCCATGGAATCCTCAATTCTTAAGGGGAAACACTCCAATTACACATTCTTCTTTTTTTTTTTCCTGGATCCAGGAGGTGTGAAGCAAATGGAGGCTCTAGAGGCTTTCCTTTACCGAGCTAAGCATTGACAGAAAAAGAAGAATGTGTAATTGGAGTGTTTCCCCTTAAGAATTGAGGATTCCATGGAATATTTGCATAAGGGTGGAGCATTACCAAATCCTCCTGATGAGGGCCAACGCTATTGGCTGAAACGCGTAGAGGTCGTTCTAATGCAAAAGTAATCTGCTAAGGAGCCCCAGGACAGAGCAGGCTGTGTAAGCGCGCAGCAGCCGCTCGTGAACGAAGGTCCAGAGGCTTACGAGGTGACGTCACCCAACCTGACACGCAAGCCGGATCAGCTGAGCGGAAGTGCGGCGAGCGGGGTTCTGAGTCTGACAAACGGAACCTACGTATGCCGCAACAGGACGCCGAGAAACGCTTAGGAAGGCAGCGGGCAGAAGAAGCTCATATGAGTGAGGAAGGTCCCAGCAAAAAGATGTTCATGCTTACAAGCAAATCTTTGTGAGAAACCACTGCAGATTATCCAGAATACTGGTCACGTGAGTTTATGTGGACACTCTCTAAGATATATTGAATGAGTTGAAATTTATACTTGAACTTGGAGGTTTACACCACAGCGCTTTCCCCAAAAGGAACTTTAAGTAGCTACAACCATATATGCCGCAACTGAAGAACTATATAGGAGCATTAATCCTCTAGGAAGGGACTTAATGTCAGAAACTGATCGGATCTCAATAGGGGAATCTGAATAGAAGGGCCCTTCTATTGTATGTGTGAGTGTATGAAAGGGTGATCTATTTGCGTATTTGCACAATTATTGGCACCTTGGGACATTGTGATTTTAACAGATTTTGAATAAATTGTGACATGGTATTTTTCCCGATTAGCGCATGTTATTGATGTTTTTATAATTTATTAAATTTTTGTTTGAGGGTGGAGGGATTCCCTCATATAACGTGCAGCTTAGGAGTTGGATTGCCTAGCGCCAATTGTGACAGATATTTAACGGTCCTGAAGAATTGTCCATCATACCCACTGACCTTAGAAAAAGATCTAAGTTTATGCCACCCATTTCATCTGATAAAAATGTTCAGGCGTTCTCCGAGTTGGTATCGAGAGATTTAGAGAAGGTCAGATGGGGAAAAAAGAGGGACAATCTAACAGATAATGAAAGAAAAGCCCTTGAGGAACTCAAAAAGAATGATGATTTAGTAATTAGAGGAAGTGACAAGGGGGGTAATATTGTGCTGTGGAGCAAGGAGGCTTATTTTTGTGAAATGAGGAGACAACTGGAATGTAGTGATACCTATGCCAGATTACGTGATAACCCCTTCCCGGAAATTATTAAAAAGAGGGACATGATATTGGATGAGGCGTTAGCAAACGAACTGATATCGGCGGGTGAATTTGGGTATATGAAGACCAAATCGTATAGAATACCATGCCTGTACCTGATACCGAAAATACATAAGAATCTGACGAGACCTCCAGGTCGACCAATCGTTTCGGCAATTGAAGGCCCTTTAGAGAAAGTCGGGACCTTCATAGATAAAAGTATTAAAGGCATGGTAGAAAGATTACCGTCTTTCATAAAAGATACACGTGACTTGTTGATCATGCTAGAGGAATTTGAAGTAAGGGAGGGGGATTATCTTGTTGGCATAGATATTGAGTCCCTGTACACCTCCATCCCTCATGAGGTAGGGATGGAGGCGGTTGGCTATTTTTTAAAGCATGAAGGTGGTACTTCAAACGGCAGGAATCAAGTGATAATGGACCTTTTGGAGTTGGTACTAACACATAATTGTTTCATGGCAGATGGGGTGATGTACAGACAGGCGAGGGGGACATCGATGGGGGCGGCGTGTGCACCAGCCTATGCATGCCTGCATTTGGGGGCATGGGAGCGCCAAGAGGTGTATGTGAGGCGAGACTTTGGTGCACATGCGGCCCTCTGGCTGAGATATGTGGACGACGTCCTCCTCGTCTGGAGAGGACCCCTTGAGTCCTTGGAAAAGTTTCTGGCAGAACTAAATGTCAATACACGGAATTTGAGAATCACATATACTGTTGATAGTGATTCCATCTCTTTCTTGGATCTCAAGATCAGGAAGGGAGAGGGGAGATTGGAGACCACGGTCTATAGAAAAGAAACAGCTGGGAACACCTACCTACATAGGGACAGCTTTCACCCCAAAACTCAAAAATGGGGAATCCCATATGGGCAAATGGTGAGGATGAGGCACAACTGCTCAAAGGAAGAAGAGTTTCAGGAAGAGGTGACAAAAATGGAAAATAGATTTAGGAAACGGGGTTACCCTGAGGAGGTCTTAGATAAGGCAAGAGATAGGGCCATGAATTTGAACCGACAAACAACTTTGAAAAAAGTGAGAAAAAAGAATGATAATGATCAGGTGCGAGTAATAACTAAGTATGGGTCACATTGGCCACAACTAAGGGAGATTCTAAACAAACACTGGCATATAATGGGACGAGACCCCGTCCTCGCACAGATTGTAGGCCCGTATCCGTCAATGACGGCAAGGAGGGCGCCAAATTTAAAGGATGCCCTGGTCAGAACTGAAGTAAGTTCGAGACCAGTGAGGTCAGGATTGGAAGGAAGGGGTTTTTTAGGCCCCAAACCAGTGGGGATGTACCCATGTGGTGGGTGTTCCTATTGCAAACTTGTACATAAGACTAAGACTTTTGAAAATGCCAAGGGAGGCAAACAATATGAGATAAAAACCCTGATTAATTGTAATACAGTAGGGGTAGTGTACATGATAACATGTCCATGTGGCTTAAAGTATATTGGCAAGACGGGGAGACTTCTAAAAAAACGTATAGGGGAACATGTGGCCAATATTAAGAGTGCTGAGGAAGATAGCCCCCTAGGGACACATTTTGCTGTATTTCATAATAGTGATCCCAACTTGATGAGATTCAAAGGGATAGTAAAGCCTAAGGGCCCGTTCACACTGCACGCGTTTCCAGCCGCGTTTTGGAAACGCGTGCAGGTGGCCAAAACGCACGACATCAGACATTGCATAGAGTGCAATGTCTGATGTTCACACTGCATGCGTTCCGGACCTGTGCGGTCCGGGAACGCATGCTGCACGCAGATTTTGCAAAAACGCGTGGCTGTCCCATTCACTTTTCAGTGATGGGATCAGCCACGCAACGCACACAAACGCGGATGGCCATGCGTTCGTACGCGTTGCGGTCCGCACGCGTTCCGCACGCATAGCCATCCGCATTTCTGATCTGAACGGGCCCTAAGCAGAGCCAAAGGGGAGGAGACTATGATAGATTACTCTACCAGGTGGAAAGTAGGTGGATCTATACTTTGGGAACCCTATATCCTGGGGGTTTAAATACCGATTTCAATTTGGCAGTATTTCTGCCTGATTGAGGGTAGCCCGGTCGGTGCTAGTTGCTTTGAGCCACAAAGTCATATGCTCACTTGAAAATAGTGGGTATATATTTAACCACTTGCCGACCGCACACTCATAACGTGCGTCGGCAAAGTGGCAGCTGCAGGACCAGCGACGCAGTACTGCGTCGCCAGCTGCAGCCTAATTAATCAGGAAGCAGCCGCTCGTACGAGCGGCTGCTTCCTGTCAAATCACGGCGGGGGGCTCCGTGAATAGCCTGCGGGCCGCCGATGGCGGCTCGCAGGCTAGATGTAAACACAAGCGGAAATAATCCGCTTTGTTTACATTTCGCCGTAAGGCAGATCGGCGATCCCCGGCCAATCAGCGGCCGGGGATCGCCGCCATGTGACAGGGGACGTCCTGTCACTGGCTGCACAGGACGGATAGCCGTCCTGTGCAGCCCCGATCACCGGGGGAGGCAGCAGGTAGGAGAGGGAGGGGGGAATTTCGCCGCGGAGGGGGGCTTTGAGGTGCCCCCCCCCCCGCCACCCACAGCAGGCAGGAGAGATCAGACCCCCCCAGCACATCATCCCCATAGGGGGGAAAAAAGGGGGGCAATCTGATCTCCCTGCCTGCACCCTGATCTGTGCTGGGGGCTGCAGAGCCCACCCAGCACAGATCAATCAAACCAGCGCTGGTCCTTAAGGGGGGGTAAAGGGTGGGTCCTCAAGTGGTTAAAGAATGATGCTAATGCAAACATGAAACTGTACTTTATTTGCAGGGGGATGGGGAATAACATGCATCAAGTTGAAAACAAATAGTGTGAATGCGTGGTTATGAATGTCCCTTGAAAGAAGAACAACTAATTTTCATAAAGATTAAAGTTGTATAGGAGATGAGTAGTCCTATCAGCATGAACTCATGATCAAATGCAGTGTATCTATTCGGTGGAGAAAGATGATTCTCAAATATTGACTGCTAGTGAACATCAGATTTATACATTACATGACCGCTGACAAGCGCTTGGAAAACGCAGAAGTAAATGACTATTTCTTCCCCTATGCATGTAATAGGCTGCTCAATAGGAGGGTAGCATGACGATAAAAAGGGCTGGGAAACGCCCTCTCTCTAGATCCACAGCATTGGCACTGAGGAAGCCCACGTGACGTAGTGGGCGTAACGCGTATGCAGGCGTGGCCATCAGCCATCCTAGAGTGAGCATGGAAACCTAGCGTCCTCTCGCCCGTCTACACTGATCATCTGGCCGGCCAGGGAAGACTCCCACGGACTTCATAACACAAATCTGTGTGGCAGCGTATAACTGCGGGACGCCGCAGATACAAGCCTTTTTGAAAAAGTGGAGAAGTTACGAGGAATGAAGAGGTGGTGAGTGCTGCATAGCAGCGTTTTAATCCATGGACACTGATTGAATAGCAAGTGCGTGCATTCACGCTGTGATAGCGCAGTACAAACAAGAAAAGTATTGGATTATTAACAGGGAATTGATACCTATGTGAATTGATGTGGTTTGGTGGCGTTTCATAAGCACAGCAGTAGGAATGCCTTACCAAGAGACTGGCTTTTTCACATTAAGGACTGTTTTCCCGGCAGACACGCTAAATTAAGCTACTCAACTAACCAGTCCCTGGCCAAGGGCAGAGTATGTATGGGTGTATGGATGTGGATTGAGAAATGCAAGGAGCGCTCCTCTATAAGCTGGCATGTTTTTAAGGGGGAGGGAGGTTGGTTTTGAAGGGGTTTCTATGTAATTTGGATCAATAAATTTATATGCACAGTGAGAAGTTGATTCCTATTGTTTGTATACCTTTTTATCGGTTTAACTGCTCCCCCTCAGGGGTTTGTGCCACAGCAAGTACCTGTTCACCGGTTATTTCTAATATTCCTACTAAGGAAAAACAGCTGGAATGATTATGAACGACCATATTGATTAACTTAATATGAAGGTGTGTACTAGCTACTGACGGAACCCTGTACATGTCACATAGTTACAAAATTAAAACAAGTTAGAAAATTGCAACATGTGTTTAGGGATGTGCAGCCTTTCCCCCCTCCTTTTCTTAACTTTGTAACTATGTAACTATCAGGTTAGCTGCTCCCAGTCCCTCCTCCTGAGTTTCCTGTTTGCATGATAAGTAGTAGCAGATTTGCATATGATTTTCATCTGAATTGAATGCGAAGTGTGCAGAAAATCTATTTAGGTGCTGCACACTGAGCTGGTGGTCATTTCAGATGCAGCCTTAGTGGTATGCGCTGGCGTTCTCCTCGCTGTTCAACAAAATGTAAGTTACACATTTTTTTTGCTTAGCTGCTCCCAAGGTTTTAAATTTAGGTTAGGTCACTTGCCCGGAGGTTTGCCTCACCGTGGCGCAAGTGTCTAGTATAATATACTTTGCATGCAAACCATATTGGAAGCTAAAGTTCCTCCTAGTATAATAAATGTTAGCACTTGTCTTGGATGCAGGGCATGCATTTTTCAGTTTGACAGAGGCAGTGTATGCCTGTGCAATTAACCATTCAATTGCAACATGTGTTTAGGGATGCGTAGCCTTTCCCCCCACCTTTTCTTAACTTTGTAACTATGTAACTATCAGGTTAGCTGCTCCCAGCCCCTGCTCCTGAGTTTCATGTTTGCATGATAAGTAGTAGCAGATTTGCATATGATTTGCATCTGAATTGAATGCGAAGTGTGCAGAAAATCTATTTACGTGCTGCACACTGAGCTGGTGGTCATTTCAGATGCAGCCTTAATGGTATGCATTGGCGTTCTCCTTGCTTACTTTAAAATGAACATGAACTGACCGAGTAAAATTATTCCAAATAGACATATGATGTACCACAAATGAATATTACATACTTACCTTGCTGCCAGTTCCTGTCAGAAGCTCACCATTTTCTTCTATCAATGATTCCTTCCATTTTCAGTCCAGAACTAAAATATATCAGTTGCTGTAAATAATATTTTATTTGCTGTGAGTTATAGCTGAAAGGACAATTGATGAGCAAGGTAATGTCCATGTTTCCCTAGTGCTTGAGTGGGCGATGTTACAGTTTAACAGTGTGCTGACCGGGAAGCTGTTACAGAGTCATCACCAATTTTAAAATGGAAGACAGAGGATTCCATCGATCACAGTGGGCAAAAAGGACACGGGAGAGGAGAAAGAGATTGATGTGCATAGTAAGCATAGTAAGTATGATAAGTTTATATTTATTTTGACTTTTAATTTTCAGTTCAGCTTTGCTTTAAGCTCTTAAAGGAACCCAAGGTGAAAATAATTT
Source organism: Hyperolius riggenbachi (assembly GCF_040937935.1). Taxonomy (NCBI): domain Eukaryota; kingdom Metazoa; phylum Chordata; class Amphibia; order Anura; family Hyperoliidae; genus Hyperolius; species Hyperolius riggenbachi. Next base: position 248,997,346 of record NC_090648.1, on the reverse strand, counting down.
AATGAAATAAACAATTGTATCTATATTCCTACTCCTAAAAGTAACTTTTTGAGTTATCCCACAGTTTTATTTTATGTTTTTTTATTTTTTTTTATGCTTAATTGTCTCTTCTTAATGACACAAGTATACCAGAGCTTACATCTATGAAATATTGACCCTTTTTATAATATCCCTGCTCTCAGAATCTGGTCTCTGTGAGGAAAGAGTTTTATGTCTGTAATTCCTTATCAGTGAGGGTTTATGCTATAGTCTCACTAGGTCCCAACAGTAGAGAAACTATTACTTGCATACCTGTATGTTAACTCTTTCAGGAAGAGAAAGAAAAAAGGAACACAGCCTAGTTATTTGCATGCTTGGCACTGTGCATACACATGTTTATCTCATCAGTTTATTTTCACCTTGGTATTTCTTTAAGTCAGTGGGGCCACACATCATTAGTATTTGTACAAACAACATAAATACGAGTAAAATGAAAAGCTTTCCCTCTAGGGAGTTATGTGTACCAGTTTAAACTTTTATTCTCTCAGCCACTATGGCTTCTATATTTATTTTTTCCCACAGAGAAAATGTGATTTTCCTAGGCTTTGTTTATCCAGATGCAAAAAACACACTGTGATTAGATTGCAATACTTGCAGAATAATGAACATTTGGGAAACAAAAGTCTAAGTGAGAGCTGTGTTTCTCTGCCCTGTGGGAAACGGAATAGTGAGTAGCAGTCACATGTGCAGTGTCTCGGTGGGATGCCGCACAGACACAAAAGAAAGGAGGCTAAGTGCTAAGGTCAAACAAAGTGTATTTGGCAAAACTGCACAAATGTATTTTTCTAATTTGCTAAAATTCTCAAGGTTAGCTTATAAAACCTTGTAGTTATGAGAATAGTCTGTCCATCATGTTTAATACTTTGCTACATTACTATGCTTATATTTCCATGAGAGAAATTTAGCTTCCTTTCTGTTGGTTCCTATTCCAAATTCCTCAAGGGAATCCACTGATAAATTGTTCCGACCAGCTCTCCTCATGTGCCATATTTTCCTTGACAGGCAGTTATTGTTTGCAGTAACTCACATTAACCAGTTAGGAACCATCTCTGTAACAATCTTACCTGTCGGCGACGGTTCCCGCGTTGTCCTCTCCGGCAGGGCTCATACGCGTACGGCAACTTCCGTTCCGGCGTCTTCTGATGGCATCCCCGGCAGCATTCTGACGTCTTCTGGGGGCATCCGCACCATCCCTCCAGCGGTGGCAGGCGCGCGCAGATCCTCCAGTCAGATGCGTGTACAGCAGAGAAGCCTTTATAGGCTGAGAAGGCGTGTCTGATGGAGGGGCTGTCATCCTGGGGGTGGGATCTGGTGATGACTTTTGGCTATATTAGGCCAAGTGAGTCCGTTGCTCACTGGCCTTGATACTATCAGTTTGCTGATTAAAGGTCTAGCTAGCGATTTTGAGCTACATTGATATATTGTGTAGACGCATATTATATATGTACTCCAGTTAGTCAGTCTTTATTATTTTCATACTTATATTGTAATATTATATATTAGTAACATCTCATTGTATATTATCTGTGTACCGACTTTTGCCTGCCTCTTGACCTCGCTCCTGTCTAGTCCTTCTGTACAGCTGCCATCTGATTTTCGTTACCGACTCGGCCTGTCCCTGACTTTGTTATTGCCTAATCCTTTCAATACGACTGACATCTGACCTATGTGTATGACTCTGCTCGATTTTTGACTACGAATCAGTCTAGCTACTCTGTACCTCAATATCTCTGACTTTGTGTTTGACTACGGACCGGTCCAGACCACTCTTACGTACAGTGGCGAACACAGCCAGCAGTGGGCCCCTGTGCAAAATTGTAATTGTGGGGCCCCTACGCGCGCCGCGGCAAGATAGCGCGCCGCGGCAAGATATGGGCGTGGCTACAACCTGCGGCTTCGCGCGCCGCGGCAAAAAATAGGTGTGGATAGAACCTGCGGCAAAAAATGGGCGTGGCAATGACCGGGTGAGGGCGGAGCTAACTGTATCTTAAAGCGAGCCCGGGGTGAGGGTTTATTTACTTTTAAACAATACTAGTTGCCTGGCGGCCCTGCTGATCTATTTGGCTGCAGTAATAAACTGAATTACACCAGCAACAAGCATGCAGCTAATCTTCTCAGTTCTGACAATATTGTCAGAAACCCCTGACCTGCTGCATGCTTGTTCAGGGTCTATGGTTGAAAGAATAAGAGGCAGAGGACCAGCACGGCAGGCAGGCAACTGGTATTGCTTAAAAAGAGAGAAATATGGCAGCCTCAAGATTATTCTCACCTCAGGTTCCCTTGAAAAGTGCAACGCAAAGACAGTGGGCCCAAGTTTGGGTGACCCTTTCCCCAGAAAATTCACATAATTGTGCAGGTTTTCTCAAGAAAATACACATCATGTCGGCAGATATGCCCAGAAAATACGTGCAATCATTTCGGCAGATATGCCCAGAAAATACGTGCAATCATGTCGGCAGATATGCCCAGAAAATACGTGCAATCAAATCGGCAGATATGCCCAGAAAATACGTGCAATCAAGTCGGCAGATATGCCCAGAAAATACGTGCAATCAAGTCGGCAGATATGCCCAGAAAATACGTGCAATCAAGTCGGCAGCTACGCCCAGAAAATACGTGCAATCAAGTCGGCAGATATGCCCAGAAAATACATGCAATCATGTCGGCAGATATGCCCAGAAAATACGTGCAATCAAGTCGGCAGATATGCCTAGAAAATACGTGCAATCATGTCGGCAGATATGCCCAGAAAATACGTGCAATCATGTCGGCAGATATGCCCAGAAAATACGTGCAATCATGTTGGCAGATATACCCAGAAAATACGTGCAATCATGTCGGCAGATATGCCCAAAAAATACGTGCAATCATGTCGGCAGATATGCCCAGAAAATACGTGCAATCAAGTCGGCAGATATGCCCAGAAAATACGTGCAATCATGTCGGCAGATATGCCCAGAAAATACGTGCAATCATGTCGGCAGATATGCCCAGAAAATACATGCAATCATGTCGGCAGATTTGCGCAGAAAATACATGCAATCATGTGGCAGACCTGCCCAGAACATACACCTGCTAATATAAATAAAAAAACAAAAACATTTACTCACCTGCAGCAGCAGACCTCCTGTCCCAGCCTCCATCCGGCGTGCAGCTCCCATGGGTGGTTGGGTGGATAGGTAGCCTGGTGGGTGGGTGAGTGGGTGGGTGGGTTGGTAGCCTTTAGGTAGCCTGGTGGGTAGGTAGCCTGGTGGGTGGGTTGGTAACTAGCCCGGTAGGTAGGTAGGTAGGTAGCCTGGTGGGTGGGTAGGTAGGTAGGTAGCCTGGTGGGTGGGTGGGTAGGTAGGTAGCCTGGTGGGTGGGTGGGTAGGTAGGTAAGCAGCCTGGTGGGTGGGTAGCCGGGTGGGTGGGTAGGTAGCCTGGTGGGTGGGTTGGTAACTAGCCCAGTAGGTAGCTGGGTGGGTGGTTAGGTAGGTAGCCGGGTGGGAAGGTAGCCGGGTGGGTGGTTAGGTAGGTAGCCGGGTGGGTAGGTAGGTAGGAAGCCTGGTGGGTGGGTAGGTAGCCGGGTGGGTAGGTAGGAAGGCTGGTGGGTGGGTAGGTAGCCGGGTGGGTAGGTTTACGCAGAAAATACATGCAATCATGTGGCAGACCTGCCCAGAACATACACCTGCTAATATAAATAAAAAAACAAAAACATTTACTCACCTGCAGCAGCAGACCTCCTGTCCCAGCCTCCATCCGGCGTGCAGCTCCCATGGGTGGTTGGGTGGATAGGTAGCCTGGTGAGTGGGTGGGTTGGTAGCCTTTAGGTAGCCTGGTGGGTAGGTAGCCTGGTGGGTGGGTTGGTAACTAGCCCGGTAGGTAGGTAGGTAGCCTGGTGGGTGGGTAGGTAGGTAGGTAGCCTGGTGGGTGGGTGGGTGGGTAGGTGGGTGGGTAGGTAGCCGGGTGGGTGGGTAGGTAGCCTGGTGGGTGGGTGGGTTGGTAACTAGCCCAGTAGGTAGCTGGGTGGGTGGTTAGGTAGGTAGCCGGGTGGGTAGGTAGCCGGGTGGGTGGTTAGGTAGGTAGCCGGGTGGGTAGGTAGGTAGGAAGCCTGGTGGGTGGGTAGGTAGCCGGGTGGGTAGGTAGGAAGGCTGGTGGGTGGGTAGGTAGCCGGGTGGGTAGGTGGTTAGGTAGCCGGGTGGGTAGGTAGGTAGGTAGCCGGGTGGGTGGGTAGGTAGCCGGGTGGGTAGGTGGTTAGGTAGCCGGGTGGGTAGGTAGCCTGGTGGGTGGGTAGGTAGCCTGGTGGGTGGGTAGCCGGGTGGTTAGGTAGGAAGCCTGGTGGGTGGGTAGGTAGCCGGGTGGGTAGGTAGGAAGGCTGGTGGGTGGGTAGGTAGCCGGGTGGGTAGGTGGTTAGGTAGCCGGGTGGGTAGGTAGGTAGGTAGCCGGGTGGGTGGGTAGGTAGCCGGGTGGGTAGGTGGTTAGGTAGCCGGGTGGGTAGGTAGCCTGGTGGGTGGGTAGGTAGCCGGGTGGTTAGGTAGCCGGGTGGGTGGTTAGGTAGTCGGGTGGGTGGTTAGGTAGGAAGCCTGGTGGGTGGGTAGGTAGCCGGGTGGGTAGGTAGGTAGGCAGCCTGGTGGGTGGGTAGGTAGCCGGGTGGGTAGGTAGGAAGCCTGGTGGGTGGGTAGGTAGCCGGGTGGGTAGGTGGTTAGGTAGCCGGGTGGGTAGGTGGTTAGGTAGCCGGGTGGGTAGGCAGGTAGCCCTTTGAGTAGCTATCCGGGTGGGGGGCCCGACTCCTATCCTTCCTCCCTCCCTCCCTTCCTTCCTCACCTCGGGGGGCCTTCCTCCCGATATGCGCGGCGGGAGAGCGAGCGGCAAATACAGGAAGTCTTCAGGGCTCCAGGCAGACGCTAGAGGCTCAGCCGCTTGGTCTCCAATATGTCTCCATATGACAATTGGAGACCAAGCGGCTGAGCCTCTAGCGCATGCCTGGAGACCCGGAGACATCCTCTATTTGCCGCTCTCCCGCCACGCATACCGGGAGGGGTGCCCCCCGAGGTGAGGGAGGGAGAGAGGGAGGATAGGAGTCGGGGCCCCCCGAGGGGAAAAAATATATATATATATATATATATATATATATAAAAAATACTTAATGGGCCCCTGAAGAAACGGAACTTCAGGGGCCCTCGTGCGGCGGCCGTATGCTTACGTATCTATTGTGTGTTATTGCACGTTACGCTCCAGCGTGACAATCTCTCTACTGAACCAACATTAGACTGCTAATTATACTTTGAATGTCATACCTGGTAGGTAGGTAGCCTGGTGGGTGGGTGGGTAGGTGGGTGGGTAGGTAGCCGGGTGGGTGGGTAGGTAGCCTGGTGGGTGGGTGGGTTGGTAACTAGCCCAGTAGGTAGCTGGGTGGGTGGTTAGGTAGGTAGCCGGGTGGGTAGGTAGCCGGGTGGGTGGTTATGTAGGTAGCCGGGTGGGTAGGTAGGTAGGAAGCCTGGTGGGTGGGTAGGTAGCCGGGTGGGTAAATAGAGGATGTCTCCGGGTCTCCAGGCAGACGCTAGAGGCTCAGCCGCTTGGTCTCCAATATGTCTCCATATGACAATTGGAGACCAAGCGGCTGAGCCTCTAGCGCATGCCTGGAGACCCGGAGACATCCTCTATTTGCCGCTCTCCCGCCGCGCATACCGGGAGGGGTGCCCCCCGAGGTGAGGGAGGGAGAGAGGGAGGATAGGAGTCGGGGCCCCCCGAGGGGAAAAAAAATATATATATATATATATATATATATATATATATATATATATATATAAAAAATACTTAATGGGCCCCTGAAGAAACGGAACTTCAGGGGCCCTCGTGCGGCGGCCGTATGCTTACGTATCTATTGTGTGTTATTGCACGTTACGCTCCAGCGTGACAATCTCTCTACTGAACCAACATTAGACTGCTAATTATACTTTGAATGTCATACCTGGTCTTTGCACAGTCTATTGAATTAGTCTAATTGCATATGTGAGGGAAAAGAAGTAGTTGTACTTAGGCTAAAGCCTTGTGAACACCTTCAATTTTAAACGGCCAATCACTGACCAATTCTACCACCTCCATGTAGTATGAGGGTTTGCCTACACAATCTGTTCATAGTATTCAAAATCCGTTGACCCTCATATTACATGGAGGTGGTAAAAGAGGCCAATCAAAATTGAATGTGTGTTCCAGGCTTAAAGTGCCCCTGAACAAATAATGTACTATTGTTCCAAGCTCAGTCTCCCCAAGTCCACACAGGTCGCAGCTCTGCTGCGCACTGAGCTGACACAGTAATAGGTGGAACAATACACAGGGAGTGAAGGGTGCGTTCCTAGGGTCAGGCTGAGAAGAGGAAAATTGCCACTTCCTTCCCGCCCATAATCAAAGTTCATCTGATCAAGGTGGGGTCTGCCGGGGGCGTTGGACAGTGAGGTTGGTGCTGTGACATATCACAGCACCACACATACAACATGATTAAAATCATTAAAACACACACTCGGTACTTTAGTAAAATGCAACTTTCTTGAGAGAATTTAGTTCTTTTCATATGCCTGGCTACAGTGATGTTAGAGTTGTGGTCACATGGAATCGGCCTGCAGGGTACTGATTAATCACCCTGGCATTCTATTAAATCTGCCAGGGTGGCTGCGCAGCAGTTTTTTTTTTAAATCATGTAGCTAGCCTAGCGAAAGCTACATGATGCCCCCTCCCTGCGGCGTCCCTCCCACCCCTCCGATGGCCGCCGGCGCGTATACCTGTAAAGAAATCCCATTCTGAAGCCCCTTTTAGGGCTTCCCCATCACCATGGCGACGAATGGAATGACGTCATCAACGTTGTGACGTCACAGGGAGTCCCGATCCACCCCTCAGCGCTGCCTGGCACTGATTGGCCAGGCTGCGCAGGGGTCTCGCGGGGACCCTGCTACGTGGCGGGTAGCGGCGCATCGGCGGCGAGTGGCGGCAATCGTCCCCCACACACAGCTAGCAAAGAGCTAGCTGCGTGTTTTAAAGAGACTCCGTAACAAAAATTGCATCCTGTTTTTTTATCATCCTACAAGTTCCAAAAGCTATTCTAATGTGTTCTGGCTTACTGCAGCACGTTCTACTATCACCATCTCTGTAATAAATCAACTTATCTCTCTCTTGTCAGACTTGTCAGCCTGTGTCTGGAAGGCTGCCAAGTTCTTCAGTGTTGTGGTTCTGTGATGCATCTCCCCCTCCAGGCCCTCTCTGCACACTGCCTGTGTATTATTTAGATTAGGGCAGCTTCTCTCTTATCTTTTACAAGCTGGATAAATCCTCCTCTGAGCTGGCTGGGATTTCACATACTGAGGAATTACATACGGGCAGAGATGTCTGCACTCTGCAGGAAGAAACAGCCTGACACTTCAGTAGAAGATAGCTGCAGGGGGAAAGAAACACACAAATGATCTCTTGAGATTCAAAAGGAAGGCTGTATACAGCCTGCTTGTGTATGGATGTATTTTCTATGTGTGGACATACTGTACATCAACCTACTTCCTGTTTTGGTGGCCATTTTGTTTGTTTATAAACAAACTTTTTAAAACTGTTTTAACCACTTTTAATGCGGTGAGGAGCAGCGAAATTGTGACAGAGGGTAATAGGAGATGTCCCCTAACGCACTGGTAGGTTTACTTTTGTGTGATTTTAACAATACAGATTCTCTTTAAAAAAAAATTATTAAAATCGGCCCAGCGGGGCCTGAGCGGCGCCCTCTGGTGGTAATGGACCAGCTGAGCTCATCATTACCGCCAAGCTGGTTAAAAAAAAGTTTTTGGTTTTTTTTTGTTAATTGTTGTTTTGTTCATTCTTTGTACCATTACAATTTTTACAAGACATATTTCACCATGCCATTATGACATGAAACACAGGCTATTTAGAGAAACGTATTGGGAGAGGCAGAGTTGGGATGATTCGAGTAGGCAGTGGTACCTCAATTGTCTCTTGTTAGAGAACAAAAGGGTGTCTTTAGTGTGTCAAGTCTGAGAACCATAACCAATTTGATAATATTAAACTTCTTAAAAGTGACACAGAAGTTGTTACGACATTTAAAAAGGCATGTTATCACTGCCATGGGGATAATGTATCAGTACAAGTAACAAAACAGAAGCTTGCCTTCTTAAAACAGAAGGTATTTGCAATTATTCAGGTTGGAGTGAGCATATGAGAACTACCATAATACATCACTGCTGAATATGCAAATCATCTCTTTATTGTCCCTGAAAGCTAAACACATTTCTAGAAGCACTGGAATGCAATGATGTGTCAGCTTGTTATTTTACAGAGCCATGCTAATCCTGCATGCATACAGACTGTTTCTGGCTAGTTGGTCCTCATCATCAGTGGCATGGATTAATATGGCTCTATGGGTAAGTTAATAAGTTAATTGGCCTCCCCTTAAAATTGGCCCTAGACTATGATACATGCACTACACGATACATACATAGACATATGACTATGGTAGGGTCTAGATTGTGAGCCCCTCTGAGGGGCAGTTAGTGACAAGACAATATACTCTGTACAGCGCTACGTAATATGTCGGCGCTATGTAAATACTTAAATAAATATAAAAATACATATGGGTAGGATTTTAAACACCCAGAGTTACAGATTGCCCAGCAAGTTCATAGTGAGCCAGAACTCCTAGGAGTGTGTAAGTGGATAAAAGCGAAGTAGGTGCTTATGACTCTAAACGCCGAACCTGGGCACCGCTATAGCTCTAATGCTATAGGGCTCAGGGTGAGTTAGGGTAATTAAACTGTTGCGGCTGTTGCCGGACCCTGAATTAATTCTCCCTCCCAGTTGCTACGACTCAAAGGGGGAATAGTATTTAACACTGCCGGGGATTTGAGCGGCAGCAGGGTGAGCCGTCATTTTGCTCGCCCTGTGTCCAACTCACCTGCGTTGGAATGACACTTAAGCCTAAAAAGGATAAAAGAGCCCTATTTCTAAAAATGCTAGGCAAAACAGAAGTTTGCTTTCTTAAAACAGAGGGTATTTGCGATTACTAAGGTTGGAGTGAGCACATGAGGTTACTCACTCACTCCAACCTGAATAATTGCAAATACCGTCTGATTTAAGAAGGCAAACTTGTCAGAACCTTCACCTTCACACACAGCTGTCAATCTCGTCATTGACTAGGGCTGATACATACATAACGGGTGCAGTGCAGCTTCTAACCATTAGAGGGTGCACAAACTTTATATTGGTTGCAGTCTACAGCCTCTGCTATTTTGCATTGGAATTCTCTGCATTTAGCTTTGCAAATCTTAAAATAGCTGTTGCCTTCAGTAGAGATGTGGCGAACATCTCTAAATCCATGGGCCTCTTACTACTTCCGGGTCGCAATGACCCGGAGTAGTACGCCTGCGCTGCCCGGCGGAGCGCGTCCTAGATCGCGCTCCTGTTGCCGGGCACTCTCTGCGCATGTGCGTGACGTCATGAGTGACGTCACGCTCATGCGCAGAGAGTGCCCGGCAACAGGAGCGCAATCTAGGACGCGCTCCGCCGGGCAGCGCAGGCGTACTACTCCGGGTCATTGCGACCCGGAAGTAGTAAGAGGCCCAGAGAGGTTCGCCAGGCGAACTGTTCGGCCCATCACTGGCCTTCAGTCCCTGTTTATTAGGAAATTACTGTAGGCTCTTTGCAGAACCGAAATTTACCTTTACTTCTTTTTTTAATCTGGAAGGTCTTAATAATTGATACAGTTCTACAGTCAGGGAACTAGTTATAAGTTAATTAACACCACTATATACAGTGGCTTGCAAAAGTATTTTGCCCCCTTTAACCACTTTAACCCCCGCGGTACGAATTTATCCATCCCTTTTTCCCCCCCTAAAAAACCAAGGGACGGAGAAATCCGTACCTCCCGCGCTACTGCCACTGTCCGCGCTCCCGACGCTCGTACGCGCGCTCCCGACGCTCATGCACGCCGCCGCCTGCTCGCCTGGAGATCAATGAACGGGAAAATCCATTCCCGTTCATTAATCTAAGCCCCCGCAATGATCTGCTGCTTCTATGAGAAACAGCGCGATCATTGTGATTTTCCCAGCCTCATAGTGCTTCCTGTAAGCGTCCTTCTGGACGCTTACAGGTCGCATGAACACAAGCTCACTGTGGCCATCTTGTGGCCAAATAGTAAAACTACACCCTAAAGCATTTTACATATACAAATACATTAGTTTTACACAATAAATTAACTCATTACCTCCCACACTCCCCAATTTTATTTTTTTTTGTAATAAAAAAAAAAATACAATAAAAAAAACCCATAAATAGTAACCTTAGGGACTGAACTTTTTAAATATTTATGTCAAGAGGGTATAACACTGTTACTTTATAAACTATGGGCTTGTAATTAGGGATGGATGCAAAACTGAAAAAATGCACCTTTATTTCCAAATAAAATATTGGCAACAAACATTGTGATAGGGACATAATTTAAACGGTTTTATAACCGGGAAAAATGGGCAAATACATTTCATGGGTTTTAATCACAGTAGCATGCATTATTTAAAAACTATAATGGCCAAAAACTGAAAAATAATAATTTTTTCCCACATTTTTTCCTATTTTCCCATTAAAACACATTTAGAATAAAATAATTCTTGGCATAATGTCCCACCTAAAGAAAGCCTAATTGGTGGCGAAAAAAACAAGATATAGTTCATTTCATTGCGATAAGTAATAATAAAGTTATAGACGAATGAATGGAAGGAGCGCTGAAAGGATGAAAATTGTTCTGGTGTTCAAGGGGTAAAACCCCTCAGTGGTGAAGTGGTTAAGTTTTCCACATTTTGTCACATTACTGCCACAAACATGAATCAATTTTATTGGAATTCCACGTGAAAGACCAACACAAAGTGGTGTACACGTGAGAAGTGGAACGAAAATCATACATGATTCCAAACAATTTTTACAAATCAATAACTGCAAAGTGGGGTGTGCGTAATTATTCAGCCCCCTTTGGTCTGAGTGCAGTCAGTTGCCCATAGACATTGCCTGATGAGTGCTAATGACTAAATAGAGTGCCCCTGTGTGTAATCTAATGTCAGTACAAATACAGCTGCTCTGTGACGGCCTCAGAGGTTGTCTAAGAGAATGTTGGGCGCAACAACACCATGAAGTCCAAAGAACACACCAGACAGGTCAGGGATAAAGTTATTGAGAAATTTAAAGCAGGCTTAGGCTACAAAAAGATTTCTGAAGCCTTGAACATCCCACAAAGCACTGTTCAAGCGCTCATTCAGAAATGGAAGGAATATGGCACAACTGTAAACCTACCAAGACAAAACCGTCCACCTAAACTCACAGGCCGAACAAGAAGAGCGCTGATCAGAAATGCAGTCAAAAGGCCCATGGTGACTCTGGATGAGCTGCAGAGATCTACAGCTCAGGTGGGGGAATCTGTCCATAAGTTGGCCTTTATGGAAGATTGGCAAGAAGAAAGCAATTGTGAACAGAAAAGCATAGGAAATCTCGTTTGCAGTTTGCCACAAGGCATGTGGGGGACACAGCAAACATGTGGAAGAAGGTGCTCTGATCAGATAAGACCAAAATGGAACTTTTTGGCCAAAATGCAAAACGCTGTGTGTGGCGGTAAACTAACACTGCACATCACTCAGAACACACCATCCCCACTGTCAAATATGGTGGTGGCAGCATCATGCTCTGGGGGTGCTTCTCTTCAGCAGATACAGGGAAGCTGGTCAGAGTTGATGGAAAGATGTATGGAGCCAAATACAGGACAATCTTGGAAGAAAACCTCTTGGAGTCTGCAAAAGACTTGAGACTGGGGCGGAGGTTCACCTTCCAGCAGGACAACGACCCTAGACATAAAGCCAGGGCAACAATGGAATGGTTTAAAACAAAACATATCCATGTGTTAGAATGGCCCAGTCAAAGTCCAGATCTAAATCCAATCGAGAATCTGTGGCAAGATCTGAAAACTGCTGTTCACAAACGCCGTCCATTCAATCTGACTGAGCTGGAGCTGTTTTGCAAAGAAGAATGGGCAAGGATTTAAAGGGATACTGTAGGGGGGTCGGGGGAAAATGAGTTGAACTTACCCGGGGCTTCTAATGGTCCCCCGCAGACATCCTGTGCCCACGCAGCCACTCACCGATGCTCTGGCCCCGCCTCTGGTTCACTTCTGGAATTTCAGACTTTAAAGTCTGAAAACCACTGCACCTACATTGCCGTGTCCTCGCACCCGCTGATATCACCACGAGCATACTGCGCAGGCCCAGTATGGTCTGTGTATGCGCAGTACGCTCCTGGTGACATCAGCGGGAGCGAGGACACGGCAACGCAGGCGCAGTGGTTTTCAGACTTTAAAGTCTGAAATTCTAGAAGTGAACCAGAGGCGGGGCCAGAGCATCGGTGAGTGGCTGCGTGGGCACAGGATGTCTGTGGGGGACCATTAGAAGCCCCGGGTAAGTTCAACTCATTTTCCGCCGACCCCCCTACAGTATTCCTTTAAGTCTCTAGATGTGCAAAGCTGGTAGAGACTTACCCTAAAAGAGTGGCAGCTGTAATTGCAGCAAAAAGTGGTTCAACAAAGTATTGACTCAGGGGGCTGAATAATTACGCACACCCCACTTTGCAGTTATTGATTTGTAAAAAATGTTTGGAATCATTTATGATTTTCGTTCCACTTCTTACGTGTACACCACTTTGTATTGGTCTTTCACGTGGAATTCCAATAACATTGATTCATGTTTGTGGCAGTAATGTGACAAATGTGGAAAACTTCAAGGGGGCCGAATATCTTTGCAAGCCACTGTAAATTCGCCACTCTTCAAACATTCTTTATTGTTTTTCAGTGCAATAACAGAATGCCAAATGACAATTTTCTATAGCGATGTGCAGCTAAAACAAATAAAACATCGTAAATCATTAGACTGGCATTAAAGCTTAGTTCACATTGCAAAACGTTATCTTTGAGCGCTTAGTGACTGCAATTTTGCAATGTGATTTTCAGTCCAATGATGGTAAAAGTCGCATCAGGCGTTTGGTAAATTGAAGTATGTTTCACTGGCTGCCTCTGTAACCGCGTGTGTTGTCCAGGAAATGCACAGCATGTTGTGTGTTATTCGGATTGGAACTGCCGCACTGCACCACTGATGTGTTGTTGTGAATCTACCACGGAAATATAATTGTTTGTTGTGCAAATATGATACACAATGGGATTGATTTACTAAACCGTGATAACTCATATGAAATAGCGTTTTTGCGCGTAAACAAGAATTTTCGCGAACGAAAACGCCCGTGATTTGAGTTATCACTTATCACGGTTTAGTAAATCAAGTCCAATGGATGCAGCGTGGAAGGAGCCTTAAAACTGATGTTGTATTGTTACTTTGTAATGTAATATTATTAAACTCCCTCGCCAGTTCAGTCTGCAACCAACTATTACTTACAGGAAATGCAAAATTATTCTTCCTTGCAGCTTGTTAGTGAACAAAGTCAATGCACGTTTTCATTTTTATATCACTATTTTTTTGTTAATTCACTTATGCAGGTCAGTGCCATAGCTACAGGCGATTTATTTTGCCCAAAAAGTCCTTAAAGGGAACCTGAAGTGAGAGCCATATGGAGGGTGCCATATTTAATTCCTTTTATACAATATCAGTTGACTGAAAGTACTGCTGATCTATTTTACAGCTGTAGTGTCTGAATCACACTTGAAACAAGCATTAAGCCATTCTAGTCAGACTTCAGTCAGAATACCTTATCTATGGGTAAAATTATTATAGACAGATGATCAGAAGGACAGCCAGGCAATTTGTATTGTTTAAAAGGAAATAAGTCTGTCAACGTTCATATTCCTCGCACTTCAGGTGTGCAGAAGACATAACAAATGAAAAAGTAAGTAATGTGAGTGATTGCTAAATTCTACTGGCAGGCTAGTTTTGATCAGTAGAATCAAGTGGCAGATAGGAGGTGATAAGTAGACTGTAGGGGCAGGGTGGTAGTGGTGGATTCTAGAATAGAGAAGAAGTAGGTAAAAGTAGCTGTGGATTCCAAGATGCAGTAAGTGTTACGCAGGAGTAGGTGCCAAGTGGCACTGGGTGCTGAAGGGCAGGGGATGCCAATGTCCAGAGAGTGCAAATTTGCAATGGGTGCTAGGATGCAGTGGGTGTCAAGGTCCAGTGAGTACTGAAGTGCAATAGGTGCTATGGTCCAGTAGGTATTAAAGTGCCAACATCCAGTCTATGCAAAGTTGCAGTTAGTGCCAAGGTCCAGTTTTTGCAAAGTTGTACTGTGTGCCTCGTTGCAGTGGGTGCTAAGCAGTACTGGGTGCAAAGTGCAGCAGGTGCTAAGCTGTATTGGGCGCCAAGTCGCAGTAGGTGCTAAGCAGTATTGAGTATCAAGTTGCAGTGGGTGCAAAGCTGCAGGTGGTGCTAAACAGTGCTGGGTGCCATATGGGTGCAGGACACAGGGTTACTGTGTGCTAGGTATGTGGGTGCAATGTTTGTACAGGATTTGGTGGCTTCTGGGTAGGGATGGAGCAAAGTGTTCTACTGCGAACAGTCCATGGACAGCCTGCCTCTGTCCTACTTCTGGGTCAGCAAGGTCCCTCAGTAGTGTGCAGGCGCTGGCCTGGTGGCACACATCCTCAATCACGCGCCTGTGGCCGGGCTTGCTCTGCGTATGTGCATGACATGGCGTGCACATGCGCAGAACATGCCCAGCCACAGGCGCATGATCGAGGACTCTGCTGACCCAGAAGTAGCACAGAGTCAGGCTGCCCATGGACTGTTTGCAGTAGAACAGTTCATTCCATCCCTACTTCTGGGTGCCATGTAGTTGCTGTGTGGTGGCATCCAGTTACTGGATGCCATGTGTGTGGGGAGTGAAGTCTCTGGGGTTTACTAAGTGTAGTGTGTGTACATGGGTGCCATGTAGGTGCTGGATGAGGGCAAACGGTCATACTGGGTGCCATGTGACTACTGAGTGACATGTAGGTGCTGGGTGTCATGGCGGCGCTGGGTGTAAGCTAGGAGAGTTACTGAGTGCCGTGCGGATACTGGGCGCCATGCATGTGGTGCTGGGTCCTGGCTATGCAAGTACTGGGTGACATGTAGGTCCTGGGTGGGGGCTAAGAGTCGTACTAGGTGCAATGTGGGTACTGAGTGCCATGCAGGTAATGGGTGTGGACTAACGGTCATACTGGCTGCAACATGGGTGCTGGGTGTGAGCTATGTGGGTACTGGGTGCCATGTGGTGCTGAATCCAGGCTATGTTGGGTACTGTGCTCCATGCGGGTGCTGGTTGCAGGCTATGAGCGTTCTGGGGGCCCTGTGGGTTCAGGCTATGGGACGTACTGGGTGCTGTATGGGTGGGGTTATGGAAGGTACTGGGTGCCATGTGGGTGGGTGACTGGATGCCATATAGTGGGGTTAGTGGGTGCCTCCTGCTTACTTTCTCCATGGCTCTAGTTGATGGTGGTCTGGGGTCTAGGTGCCTAGTGGTAAAGGAAAGTGGGGTAGGGCGAGATCTCTTCCATTATTCACCTTCCTCCCCACTGCTCTCCTCCGAACACAGCGATCAGCAAGTGTGCAGTTCAGGGGCAGAGTCACCTATCCCCATTCCCTATTGACGAGCTCTTCCTGCTGCGTGATTGGTTAATCGGAAAGAGGTGAGAGGCACAGAACTGGGCTGGCAGAGAGCCATGGCAGAGATACAATAGCCATGCAAGTAGCACTTGGTAAAAGGAGGAAATACATTTTGCTTAACATTTTCTTCTCTCTTCAAGTTCCTTTTAATGTGCTTTGGCAAGCTTGAAAGAAAAGATCATAGAAAAAAAACATAGCTAGGAAAAAGCAGAAATCATTTCCATGCTTAATTTTTCTCTGGAAACAATCATTAAGGGATTTCACTTACATTCACTGCAAATTCTTTCTATGATGCATTGTATGTGCTTGCTTGTACATTACAGCTTAACTAATAAAACTTTTTTATTCGCTTTCCAGCAATACAGGATGTTCAATTAGGTTTTGCTAAATCAGACCTTAAAGGAACTTAGATATGCACAAGTTAACCCCAATAAATAAATCAGTGCATTGCAACCCCCACAACATACATTAAAAAAGGGTGTTCAGAAATTTGCGCAACAAAACCGCAAGTAGAATATTGTCAATATTACGGATATTCTACTACTGGGCTCTGGATAATAGGAATGCTTGGAACAGCTGAATTCCATATTTGTTGAAATTCCGAGTTCCGTTGGTAAATACTAAATTTCATGTTCCTAAGCTTTTCTTATTGAAGTTGATAGCGACAAATTTCACAGTTTATATTAAAGGTGGGAGGACACAGGGACATATTGAGGGTGATGGGGTGTAGGTGGGAAGACAGGTAGGCATATACAGGGTGCTGGGGTGTAGGTGGGGGAACAGACAGACATATTGAGGATGCTGGGGTGTATGTGGGAGGATAGACAGGCATATAGAGGGTGCTGGGGTGTAGGTGGGAGGACAGACAGACATATTGAGGATGCTGGGGTGTAGGTGGGAGGATAGACAGACATACTGAGGATGCTGGGGTGTAGGTGGGAGGATAGACAGGCATATAGAGGGTGCTGGGGTGTAGTTGGGGGAACGGACAGATATATTGAGGATGCTGGAGTGTAGGTGGGAGGATAGACAGGCATATTGAGGGTGCTGGGGTATAGGTGGGAGGACAGACAGACATATTGAGGATGCTGGGGTGTAGGTGGGAGGATAGACAGACATATTGAGGATGCTGGGGTGTAGGTGGGAGGATAGACAGGCATATAGAGGGTGCTGGGGTGTAGTTGGGGGAACGGACAGATATATTGAGGATGCTGGAGTGTAGGTGGGAGGATAGGCAGGCATATAGAGGGTGCTGGGGTGCAGGCGGGCAGACAGACAGACATATTGAGGGTGATGGGGTGTAGGTGGGAGGACAGACAGGCATATAGAGGGTGCTGGGGTGTAGGTGGGAGATAAGGGGGTATATTGAGGTTGCTGGGGTGTAGGTGGGAGGATAGACAAGCATATGGAGGATGCTGGGGTGTAGGTGGGAGGACAGACAAGACATATTGAGGATGCTGGGGTGTAGGTGGGAAGACAGACAGACATATTGAGGGTGATGGGGTGTAGGTGGGAAGACAGGTAGGCATATACAGGGTGCTGGGGTGTAGGTGGGGGAACAGACAGACATATTGAGGATACTGGGGTGTAGGTGGGAGGACAGACAAGACATATTGAGGATGCTGGGGTGTAGGTGGGAGGACAGACAGACATATTGAGGATGCTGGGGTGTAGGTGGGAGGACAGACAGACATATTGAGGATGCTGGGGTGTAGGTGGGAGGACAGACAGACATATTGAGGATGCTGGGGTGTAGGTGGGAGGACAGACAGACATATTGAGGATGCTGGGGTGTAGGTGGGAGGACAGACAGACATATTGAGGATGCTGGGGTGTAGGTGGGAAGACAGACAGGAATGTTTGTAGAACTAGAGGGAAAATAAGTGCGGCACTCCCATTAAACAGACAGTGGAAGGAATATGATACAAAAAGCCACTCTCACCACTTCCAGCTGGATCCTTGCTGTCGATCACCGTCAGGACGTGTGCTCCGCCATTGAACAGGAATAGAAGTGGACAATCTTTGTAACAAGAAGAAGAAAGAGATGCGTGCACCTTCCGTCCAAAAAACATCCGTGTTTATTTCAGCAGTGACATAAACATGACACATAGGATCCTTTTATCCATAGCGGTTAAATATGCAACACTTTTTGTATCATATTCCTTCCACTGTCTTTTTAATGGGAGTGCCGCACTTATTTTCCCTCTAGTTCTACAAACAAACCATATATCTATTCTATACACAAGTTGCGCTGAGCACCCTACAATGAGCTCTGTTCAGAATACTGAGAACATTGAAGAGCCTTTGAATTCAAATAATGAAGAGATTGATGAAATTGACATTGACCAATTTATGTTTGTCAGTGAGAAGGTAGCTGTTGGTAGAGAAGACCTCTCTAACTTCTTCTCGAACACAGCAGTATCTACTAAAGCCAATAAGGAGGTGGGGGCGAAAGTTTTGGAGTCTAGATTGGGCAGACTCAGTGAACAAGAGACCAAGCTGTTTTGGACAGTGGCGACACTAAGACGGTATAAGAAGGATGGAATAGTAGCCAGAGGCTTTAGACAATATCGGGAACCATCTGAATATAGGGACGATAAGGAATTCGTGGATGAATGGACAGAGGCATATTTGGAATTGGCTATCAAATTACAGGACATCGTATTAAAAAGGACAGTCAAGGAATATAATAAAGTTTCTGAGGAACACGGCGCATGCGCGATTTAATCGCGCATGCGCCGTGCTGTCACGCCGGCCGCCGTGATGACGCGAGGCGGCCGGCGTGCGACGTCATTGATGAGGTTTGCGGAAGAAGGAGCCCCGACACTAAGCCAGTGTCGCCCGGGGAGCCGCCGATCAGCCCTATATGGACAGCCGTGGGGAGAAGAGCCAGGAGGCCGGCGTGGGCGTCCCGACCAGCACTGGGCTGCAGAAAGCCCCTGGTAAGTGAACATTTTTATTTTAGCCAGAGCTCGGAGTCCCTTTAAATTTGACTTGACCGCTACTAAAATCGAAGACAAAGTGATTAAAATACAGGACGAGATTAAGACCAGAAAATTGAGGAAATTTTTCCGGGATAAAGAGGACTTTAAAAAGGGGATAGTTTTCAAATGGGGCCCTATACCATTTAATAGAGGTGGGAAAAATCCAAAAGGAAAGGGATATTGGACCACTGATTCTGGGTCAGATAGTGATGTGGAAACCCCGAAAGGTGAAAAAACCCCTAGAAAAAAGGTCCCTAAAAAATACCCGAAGAAAGGGAAAAATAAAAATATCATTGCAGACAATAAAGAAGAGTCCGTGCCACATTCATCATGTGCAGAAGCTTTAGAGATAGAATCCGAAGAGGAGGACGAAAGCGATCTAGAAGCCGACACAAAATCAGTGAGATGGGAGAGATCGAGTACCCTAAGGGATGTGACCAAAAAGAAAAAAAGCAAAGAATTGAATAAAGTAGAGCTGCAGGCACAAATCGTTGAAAATGAATTACAAGTGGTGAACATTTCGGGGCAAGAAATTCCAAAGAACTGTATATCACTACTAAAGAAGGGATTACATTTCTGCCCTTCTCAAGAATTTGACTTTGTCAACTTCTCTATTGATCTCTATAAAGCAACTCGCAAATTAGTGATCCGTCAGAAGTTCTGCCATCTGAAACAAACCAGTAATTCTGATGTGGCTGAAGAAACAGAACCCCAAGATGGCCTCTCTTCTTCCTCCTTTTCTACTTTGCCCCCAATGATAACTACAATAACAGCCACAGAGAGGGGGAATACCCCAGTCACTGTCGGCGACAGTAGTGAGGGGAGTTCCTTTCTGAGTCTCTTCCCTTCCTGTTCTCCTAATCTCTTTGTTACTTCCTCTAAATCTTCCTTTTCCTCTCCTCAAATGACAAAGGAGGTCCTTACTGGTACTTTAGGCTTCAGCCCTTTAGTCCAGTGGACACCTACGGATGAGGAAATCTTGCAATCTCTAAATGAACTGTTAGAGGAGAATTATGAAGAGAGAACAATTCAGGTGGAGGAAACCACCAAATTGTCATTGGGGGACAATAGTCAATTCAGAGCTTGCCGATCAGTACACAGCCCTTTCCGGTGACCCCAGGGTCAGCTATTGATCACTTTCAAAATTGTGTGATCAACGATATAAAAGCAGAAATTTATGACTCCCCAATTCCAAATCTGTCTAAGGAGGAACAAAGGGCAGTGAAATGGCTTAAAAATAGACGTGATCTAGTGTTGGGGAAAGCAGACAAGGGAGGGAATTTAGTCATCATGACTGATGTCCAATATAAAACTGAAGCTCTTAGACAACTGAATGACAGGGACATCTACCTTCCTTTGTCTTCCGACCCCACACATAGATACACTACAAAATTACGCTCCTTATTACGTGTAGGTGTGGAAAAAGGTTTTCTCCCCTACAAATTGGCTGCGGACCTCCTCCCTCAGTTTCCTAGACGACCAGTATGGTATCATATACCGAAATTGCACAAGTCTATGGCCACACCGCCGGGGCGCCCCATCGTGTCAGGATGTGGATCTCTCACGAAAGAGACTGTCCAGATACCTCGACCACCTCCTGTGCCCCCTGTTGAGAGGAGTGTCGTCTTACCTGAGGGACACACTTCAAGTCCTTCAAATGGTGGAGCACACCACTTGGGTCCCTGGAGATAGACTGGCAACCATAGATGTGGTCAGCCTGTATAGCAGAATCCCACATGACTTGGGCATACAAGCAGTTAGACACTTTCTATTGAAAACTAATAAGGACGAGAAATATATCGATTTTCTTTGCGAATGTTTGAATTTTGTGTTGACTCACAACTCTTTTCTTTTTGATAATAGATGGTACCAACAGGTATCGGGAACAGCTATGGGGACCCCCAGTGGCGTGCTCCTACGCCAATCTCTTCTTGGGGGTGTGGGAACAGTCTGCGGTGCTCTCGGATGCTAACCCTTTCCGGGGGCATGTCAGACAGTGGTCGAGGTATGTGGACGACATCCTGGTGGTGTGGTCAGGTACTGAACTAGAATTCACAGAATTTATGATGTATTTGAATGACAATGTAATTAACATGCAATTTACCTCAGAAATAAGTGACATCTCAATTGAATTCCTTGATTTATGTTTGGTTATTAGGGACAACAAACTATGCACCAGAGGGCATAGGAAGAGTACAGCAACCAATTCATTGCTATATGCTGATAGCTTTCACTCCAAAAGTGTGACAGAGGCCATACCATACGGTCAATATTTAAGATTAAAACGAAATAATACGTTGGAGGAAGACTATCAGAGGCAAGCTAAAGATCTCACGGATAGATTTAAGAGAAGGGGGTATAGTGGAGGTGTTCTAAAACAAGCCAAAGAACGAGCAGATTTGCTAGATCGCAAAACATTGATAAGCCGAAATAGTAAAATAAAATCAGAAGAAGATAGAATGTCACTGCTCTTTGATTTTTCACCAATGGCAGACCGGATTAAAAAATCTATCTACAAAAATTGGCCCATCCTCAAACAGGATCAATCCCTAGCTCCGTGTATAGGAGAGTCACCTAGAGTTACTTTTAGAAGAGCTCCCACATTGGGAAGCATGTTAACTAGTAGCGAGTTTGTGTCCCCCAGATCTGTCACATGGTTGGACAGAGCACGGCCTAAAGGGAATTATCGGTGTGGCCATTGTAGATTTTGTAAGCAAATGCTAACATGGAAAAACATTCAAGTTGGAAAAGAGAGGATTGTGGTGAAGGATTTTATTACTTGCCAATCGGATTATGTCGTGTATGTGATGTTTTGTCAATGTGGAAAGTACTATATTGGCCAAACGACAAGGCCCATGAGGGTCAGGATACGTGAACATATTGTATCCATCAAAACCGGAAAGGGCTGTACTTGTTTTATTAATCATATGAGGAACTCCCATGCATCAAAGGGCAGAGGAATAAGATTTGCTGGATTGGTCAAAGTAGAGAATCCACGTAGAGGTGGGGATCGTGACAGAATGCTTTTAAGGGAGGAAACAAGACTTATCCTCAGGACTGAAGCGATGGGCCCCTTGGGTATGAATGATAAAATAGAAATGGCCAGCACTTTAGATCCATAGAATAGGCCTTTGAGTTGATGTAAATGGAGTAGATGTTATTTCGCTAGTTCCTAGTTGCTTCTTGTACATTATATCACTTTTTAGTCCTCACTCCATCTGCGACTGCGACGGGGCTACCCCCTGGTTGGTAATAAATTTAATCAGGGTTTTTTTTGAGACTGTCTAATACGTCAGATAAAATAGACGAATTCAAATAAACGTTTATTAGCCCGGTCGTCATGTCTCAGCTGGAGTGTTGACAGATGTTGTAAACCCCAAAATAGGGGTTTATTTATTCAGGTTCCCTTGCTATTCCTTAATTCGATACTTGTAGAATTAGTGTGGCCGGTTTTGTCCATAAACAGCCATTGAGTGCCCAATATGATTTTAAACTGTAATCACTTGTTAATAGGTTCACTTTAAATGAGTCACTGTCACTTTTATAAAAATGATTGACTAGCCTGATCGCTTGGATAGTGGCAGACAAAGTGGCGTCGGCAAGAGGTTTTGTACACTTTTTTAATACGCCTTGATTAGATACTCAAGCTATTTTGGACTATGAGAGGTGATAAAATGTTTCTCTCTCGTCCCCACCTTTTGGAGTTGTGGCTATTTTCCCTATCTCCATGCAACAATATAGCTATTCAGCTATTGGTCTAGGTGGACCCGCAGGATTTATGGGTAGTGTAGTCCGTCCTAGTGTATTCCTATGGACGTTTATCTAAGGCGTATGACGTCTGACGCCGCTTTGCCCAGCCGTACCCAAAGCTCCAATCACGGAGTGCGCGGCTTTTCCGGAAGAGGCGGAGCTTGTCTCCATCTTAATCCGGAATGAGCCGCCCTCCAAACTTAGTAGGAACGCAGCGTGACCAAGTGCCTCCGTGACACGAAACGGCCGTCGCTCTCTACCGCTCCTGTCCGCCACCCACCTCCTTCACCACCATCTCCTCACATACCGGTATGTTGCATATTTAACCGCTATGGATAAAAGGATCCTATGTGTCATGTTTATGTCACTGCTGAAATAAACACGGATGTTTTTTGGACGGAAGGTGCACGCATCTCTTTCTTCTTCTTGTTACAAAGACAGACAGGAATATAGAGGGTGCTGGGGCGGATCAGTTGATTTCGGCAAGCGGCTCTGAGAGCTGAGCACCAAAACTGGGCGCCGTCATAGCAGCAATGCTATGATGAGCTCCCCACGTAGCGGTAATTCAGGGCTCTGGCAACTGCCAGTCCCTGAATTACATCTCCCTCCGAGTTGCGCCAACTCGGAGGGGGAATAGTATTTAACGCCGCCTTGGAATTTAGCAGCAGTGGGGAAAGCCGTCATTCGGCTCTCCCTGCACCGAACTGAGCTGCGACAAAATAATATGTACCCGGGACTGGGGTGTAGGTGGGAGGACAGACAGACATATTGAGGGTGCTGGGGTGTAGGTGGGAGGAGAGACAGGCATATAGAGTGTGCTGGCGTGTAGGTGGGAGAACAGACAGGCATATAGAAGGTGCTAGGGTGTAGGTGGGAGGACAGACAGGCATATAGAGCGTGGAAGAGGAATCAACCATGCAAATAGCTGCCCGATATGTCACTACCTGCCACCAACTGAGAAGAACATGATCCCCCATGAACTGTACACTACTTATACTCCCCCCTATACCCCCTCCCTAATGTACTGTAAATCCCAGCCCCTCGTACTGTCCCTTATATCCTCCACACCCTTATGGACTGTATACCCAAACCCCCTATTCTCTTCCCTTATCCTCCCCCCATGTTAATGTTAATATTTTGCTTTGGAAATGCTAAATGTATTTGGTCCTGCCAATAAAGCTTTTTTGGATTTGGATTTGGGATCTGGGGTGTAGGTGGGGGGACAGATGGGCATATTGAGGGTGCTGGGGTATACGTGGTAGGACATACAGGCATATAGAGGGTGCTGGGGTGTAGGTGGGAGGACAGACAGACATATTGAGGATGCTGAGGTGTAGGTGGGAGGACAGACAGACATATTGAGGATGCTGGGGTGTAGGTGGGAGGACATACAGGCATATAGAGGGTGCTGGGGTGTAGGTGGGAGGACAGAGGGGTATATTGAGGATGCTGGGTGTAGTTGGGAGGACAGACATGCATATAGAGGGTGCTGGGGTGTAGGTGGCAGGACAGAGGGGTATATTGAGGATGCTGGGGTGTAGGTGGGAGGACAGACATGCATATAGAGGGTGCTGGGGTGTAGGTGGGAGGACAGACATATTGAGGATGCTGGGGTGTAGGTGGGAGGACAGACAAACATATTGAGGATGCTGGGGTGTAGGTGGGGGGACAGATGGGCATATTGAGGGTGCTGGGGTATACGTGGTAGGACATACAGGCATATAGAGGGTGCTGGGGTGTAGGTAAGAGGACAGACAGACATATTGAGGATGCTGGGGTGTAGGTGGGAGGACAGACAAACATATTGAGGATGCTGGGGTGTAGGTGGGAGGACAGACAGACATATTGAGGATTCTGGGGTGTAGGTGGGAGGACAGACATGCATATAGAGGGTGCTGGGGTGTAGGTTGGAGGACAGACAGACATACTGAGGATGCTGGGGTGTAGGTGGGAGGACAGACAAGACATATTGAGGATTCTGGGGTGTAGGTTGGAGGACAGACAAACATATTGAGGATGCTGGGGTATACGTGGTAGAACATACAGGCATATAGCGGATGCTGGGGTGTAGGTGAGAGCAGGGCCTGATTTAGGCCTAGGCCATGGCCTAGGGCACCACAGGAGCAAGGGCACCAAAGCAGCAGACTAAACTGTTGCAGCATTTGCAAGCTTACAAATGCTGCAATGCAGGAAGATCAGAGGAGCGCCTGAGCGCCGTACTCTGCTGCTTGCGGCCTGTGCAGCAGCCACCTTGCTCTCTGTACATTGAGGATGCTGGAGTGTAGGTGGGAGGACAGACATGAATATTGCATATAGATGGTGCTGGGGTGTAGGTGGGAGGACAGACAGACATATTGAGGATGCTGGGGTGTAGGTGGGAGGACAGACATGCATATAGAGGATGCTGGGGTGTAGGTGGGAGGACAGAGGGGTATATTGAGGATGCTGGGGTGTAGGTGGGAGGACAGACAGACATATTGAGGATGCTGGGGTGTAGGTGGGAGGACAGACATGCATATAGAGGGTGCTGGGGTGTAGGTGGGAGGACAGAGGGGTATATTGAGGATGCTGGGGTGTAGGTGAGAGGACAGACATGCATATAGAGGGTTCTGGGGTGTAGGTGGGAGGACAGACAGACATATTGAGGATGCTGGGGTGTAGGTGGGAGGACAGACAAACATATTGAGGATGCTGGGGTGTAGGTGGGAGGACAGACATGCATATAGAGGGTGCTGACAGGGCCGGCCCGCTCATGAGGCGGGGTGAAACATTTGCCTCAGGCGGCAAACTTCAAAGGGCGGCACCCGCCCGGGGGGGCCGGCCGCCGAGCCGGAGGGGTAGCGGGCAGGCCGGGGGTATTGTGCCTAGCGGTGGGGAGGGGGGTCGGACCCCCCCCCCTCCCTCGCCTGGGTCCCCCGATCTGCGCTCCCCTCCAGCCTGTAATTAGTAAGCTGCTGCCAGATCGTAAGAGGCACGGGCGGGGAGGACTCACCTTTTCCGCGTTCCAGCGAGCGCTCCACTGACGTCACTTCCTGCATCGCCGCCCACTGTATTGTAAGTGGACGGCGATGCAGGAAGTGACGTCAATGGAGCGCACGATGGAACGCGGAAAAGGTGAGTCCTCCCCGCCCGTGCCTCTTACGATCTGACAGCAGCTTACTAATTACAGGGTGGAGGGGAGCGCAGATCGGGGGACCCAGGCGAGGGAGGGGGAGGTCCGACCCCCCTCCCCACCGCTAGGCACAATACCCCCGACCTGCCCGCTACCCCTCCGGCTCGGCGGCAGCAGCTCTGCCACATTTGCCTCAGGCGGCAAAAAGTGACGGGCTGGCCCTGGGTGCTGAGGTGTAGGTGGGAGGACAGACAGACATATTAAGGATGCTGGGGTGTAGGTGGGAGGACAGACAGACATATTGAGGATGCTGGGGTGTAGGTGGGAGATTAGAGGGTATATTGAGGATACTGGGGTGTAGGTGGGAGGACAGACAGACATATTGAGGATGCTGGGGTGTAGGTGGGAGATTAGAGGGTATATTGAGGATGCTGGGGTGTAGGTGGGAGCACAGACAGACATATTAAGGATGCTGGGGTGTAGGCGGGAGGACAGACAGACATATTGAGGATGCTGGGGTGTAGGTGGGAGGACAGACAGACATATTGAGGATGCTGGGTTATACGTGGTAGGACATACAGGCATAGAGCGGATGCTGGGGTGTAGGTGAGAGCAGGGCCGGATTTAGGCCATGGCCAAGGGGACCACAGGAGCAAGAGGAAGGGAAATATTATGGGGGCTGGGGGTGGGTAGAGGGAGGGAGGTACTTACTAGGGGTCTGGTGGGATAGAGGTGAGAGAATAAGGTGTCGTAGACAACGTTAATTGCTGATTGAACAGGATTGAGCAGAGGAGGAGAGAGTCTTACCTATAAAGTGTTCCACTCTGTTCATCTGTCAGGAGCAGGATCTCTCTGGAGCAGGTATCTGACACATCTTCCTCCTCTTCCCGCTGAGCTATGTTGGCCAATGCTGTGGTAGAGCCAGGGGAGAGACACCTGCACACTGGAATGTTTCTATGAGGGTCGGAGCTACACAATCTGGGGCAGAGTCACATAATGTGGGAGTGGGTTTACTTGTCATGTGGGTGGGGCCAAGTGACCATAAAGAAGGGCCTGGGGATGGAGGAGAAGATGCAGTAGGGGCTGGTACAGGCCCCTAGGAGAGTGTGGGAGAGTGTGCACAATTGCAACCCCTACTCCTACGCTACTACCCCTAAAGTTGCTTTGCCTTTCCTATTACAAGTGTGCTGCAGCCGCTATTTTTGCTGTAGCTTTCCCCGATACCAAATATGCTGTATTCGCTATATATTGCTATGGCGCCACAACCACTGCTGTATCCACTATTTTTCTATGCACCCAAATTTCTTTACTGCTTATTAACATTATACTTAAACCACTTTGCATTCCTGGGGTTTTACTACACAATCTGGGGCAGAGTCACATAATGTGGGAGTGGGTTTACTTGTCATGTGGGTGGGGCCAAGTGACCATAAAGAAGGGCCTGGGGATGGAGGAGAAGATGCAGTAGGGGCTGGTACAGGCCCCTAGGAGAGTGTGGGAGAGTGTGCACAATTGCAACCCCTACTTCTATGCTACTACCCCTAAAGTTGCTTTGCCTTTCCTATTACAAGTGTGCTGCAGCCGCTATTTTTGCTGTAGCTTTCCCCGATACCAAATATGCTGTATTCGCTATATATTGCTATGGCGCCACAACCACTGCTGTATCCACTATTTTTCTATGCACCCAAATTTCTTTGCTGCTTATTAACATTATACTTAAACCACTTTGCATTCCTGGGGTTTTACTGCTTAAAGAGGAACTCCAGCCTAAACAAACATACTGTCATTAAGTTACATTAGTTATGTTAATTAAAATAGATAAGTCATATAATCTCTTAGGGCCCTTTTCCACTAGCAATCGCTAGCGTTCACGCTGAACGCTAGCGATTGCTGAATCGCAAAAGGTAAAAAATTCCCGGCGATTTCCCGACGTTTGCGATCGCGATTTTGCTATGCTATGCACTGCATAGCAAAATCGCAGCAATAATCGCTCCGCCGTGCGATCGCGATCAGGTAAAAAACGAATCGCGGTAGTGGAAATGACCTACCGCGATTCCTATGTTAAAAGCAAACTGTAGCGATTTGAAAAAATCACTAGCGGTTTGCGGTTTTGCGATTCAGCTATCGCAAACGCCGTAGTGGAAAAGGGCCCTTACCCACCCTGTTTTAAAAGAACAGGGAAATGTTTGTTTTCATGAGGGCAGCCATCTTTTTAGTTGAAAGGAGGTGACAGGGAGCACAGACACAGTTCCAACTGTCCTGTCTGCTGATCACCCCTCCCAGCTACACGCGCAAGGCTTCAAATTCAAATAAAAAAAAAAAATTGCACCAAAGCAGCAGAAGGAGAACAACAACATCAGAAATCCCATCATACTTTGCACAGCATCAGGGGAAAAATGCCCAGGCAGATTTCTTTGATGGGGTGGAGCTTAGCTTTTGTGCAGCTAAAAATGAGGCTTGGGTAAGAAAAAACAAAGGTCTGATGCTGTAAAACAGTTATGGCTCATTTCCACTGGCGTGTAGGATGCAAAGCGATTGCTGCATCGCCTTGCATCCCTCCGCAAGTACTTCCAGTTGTCTTCCGTACAACCGTATGCGGTGTCATACGGCTTCCCGTCGGAGGTAATGGGGACCTTAGATGCATGCTGCAGAAAACTGCAGCATGCTATCCATAATTTCTCCTGCGTTTCATCGCGCCTGATCGCTTAGGTAAATTTGTGTCAATGGAAACTACTCCATTGACATGAATTGGTTGCAGTTTCCTTGCATTGCGATGCGGAGCGGTTTTCCGCATAGCAATGCGTCTAGTGGAAACGGGCCCTTAAAGAAACACCAAGCCTTTTCAGTGTTGCTGAGTAGATTTTTAGTCTGGAGGTCCCCTTTAAGATTCTTGAAGATTCAGGCACTTCAGAAGTGTCACTATTGATACAGGAATACCGTTTTTATTATTTTTGCCATCAATGTGATACATACAGTGTTTTTTGGGGGGACAATCTAGCTTTCTTTTTTTAGTGCTTCCTGCAGCCTGCTAAAAGCTGGGACAATCCCAGTACTGGTGGGCTTTAGTATTTCTTACTGTAAATGCTTGTGAAACGCTAGTAATGCCTGCAGACATTTTTCACAGCCCAACTAAATGCTACGCTTAAAGAGAGACAGCAGAGCTCCTGTCATGCATACTGCCAGTCAGAACTTTCCATAGATTAACACTGGGTAGCACGTGTGTACGACTACACAGCCTAGTGTTAGAGAATAGGAGCTCTGTCCTACTTTTATTTTGTACTTGAAGACAAAAAGAGAAAACCGGGAGCTTAATATGGTGTAATACCTTCAAGATTCACAGTAAGTATATAAAAGTACGTGTAGATATACTCACAAACACAGGTTACCACACAGGCAACCACTGTAATCACAGGTGGGGAGAATTATAACCTGACCCCACTCAGGTTTAAGAAATCGCTCTCTGTAGATAGGAAGAAAAGGGGAAACACCCCTCCACCAAGGGTGGACTAGACAATGTTTGACATTTTGAACAGAGGCGCCAAAATAGAGTAAAAGCGTCTAAAACCTGGTTAAAAGGAAGGGTTCAGGAAGAAGTGGTGGACTTATCTCCCTCAAGGAAATATAGACAGAAATTCTTTAATTTATATCAAAAAAATACCATTTATTAGAAGCTCCACTTTGCAACACATTTCGCGGGCACAATCCCGCTTCATCAGGCAAATAATTGGAGAAACTTATACAAGTCTGTAGCATCAGCAAGCGCCTCTATGCACTTTTATTTTGTAATTATCTTTAGCATAAAATTGACTTTTGAGCACTACCTTGTCTTTCACCCTTTTTTGTTCAAACAATTACAAAAACTTTGCCCTAGCAAAGAGCATGAGCATGGTGATAAAGCTCCTGTGAGGGACAATTAGTGATGTGACTATGTACTCTGTAAAGCGCTGCGGAAGATGTTGGTGATTTATAAATAACAACAATAAAAAAAAAATAATAATTACTTGATTCTGCAGAGCTGAGTTTGAGAAAAAAAAGAGCTCCAAACTGAGAGATAGGGGCTAGGGAGAGGAGGAAGCTGCACAGCCACTACACTTTGGAAAATGACTCATCAGCTGTAGGCCAATGGTTTGAACTGACGTGACGTGATGAGATAAACATAGATATATGCAGTATAGTACTAAGCCCCATTGTAGGGGTCAGATAAGTTGTTTATTTGCTGCTATATACAGGCCCGGCCCACCTATGACGCCAAGTGAGGAATATTGGGCAGCACGGTGGCGTAGTGGTTAGCTCTCTCGCCTTGCAGCGCTGGGTCCCTGGTTCAAATCCTGGCCAGGGCACTATCTGCAAAGAGTTTGTATGTTCTCTCCGTGTCTGTGTGGGTTTCCTCCGGGCACTCCGATTTTCTCCCACATTCCAAAAACATACAGATAAGTTAATTGGCTCCCCCTAAAAATTGGCCCTAGACTACAGTACTTACACTACATAATATAGACATATGGCAATGGTAGGGATTAGATTGTGAGCTCCTTTGAGGGACAGTTAGTGACAAGATATATATATATATATATATATATATATATATATATATATATATATATATACACACACACTGTACAGCGCTGCGTAATATGTCGGCGCTATATAAATACTAAATAATAATAATAAAAAAAATAATAATATTCCTCAGGCAGTGGAAGTCTGGGACCAGCACCAGGCAGAAAGAGGAAGTGTGCCTGGCCTGCTGCCACCCATCTTACTGCCACCCGCCTGGCCGTGAAGGGGGGTCCCTGACATGAATTGAGCTTGAGGGGTAGCAGCCATGAAGGAGGAGCAGCAGGCACAGCATTGGGAAGGGGGGTCAGCCCCCCTCATCTGGGTTCCACACTTCCGGCACTTCCCCCTACAGATATATATGGCGGTGTCAGTGGCAGCGGGAGGAAGATGAATGACTCACTCACCTGACTTCCGTGTTCCAGGCATCTGAGCGCTCAGCTCTGTGTGCGTCACACATGTCTCCTCTCAGCTCTGCATGCGTCCCACAGGTCTTCTTCTCCTTCAATAACTGTGGGCAACTATATCTATACTGGGGGCAACTGTACTATCTACACTGGGGCAACTATACTACCTATACTGGGGCAACTATGCTAGCTACCTAGCCAGGGCCGGATTACCGACCAGGCAACAAAAGCAGTCGCTTGGGGCCCCATTCAGTGTCAAAGGGGCCCCATCAGCACATAAACCAGCCCTCGCCATCCTGTCAGCGGTGGCTGGATGGTATAATGGTTAAAGGGACTCTGAGCAGTGCAGTAACAATGGAAAGATGCATTTCATTTTAAAGCTCTCTTTCTCCTCTTTCCAATGATATATAAACCGCCGCCCCATGCCTTTTAGTTTTCGCTATTTTCGCGATCGAAATCGCGGCCATAGCAATTTTGATCGCGAAAATAGCGAAAACTAAAAGGCGTAGGGTGGCAGTTTATCTATCATTGGAAAGAGGATAAAGAGAGCTTCAAAATGATATGCATCTTTCCATAGTTACATTGTATTACACAGGACGACTTTTCTCCAAAGTCGGCAGCTCGATTCAGCACAATGCAATGAAATATAAGGAACCCAGGGGGATATAATTACAAACATCATGCTGGTAGGTGTGAGGATGTAATTAATTAGTTGTGGGTATGCTTAAAGGCATACCCACAGGCACTTCTCAGAGTCCCTTTAAGGGCTCTGCCTCTGACACAGGAGACCAGGGTTCGAATCTCTGCTCTGCCTGTTCACTAAGCCAGCACCTATTAAGTAGGAGACCTTAGGCAAGTCTCTCTAACACTGCTACTGCCTATAGGGCGCGTCCTAGTGGCTGCAGCTCTGGCGCTTTGAGTCCGCCAGGAGAAAAGCGCGATATAAATGTTATTTGTCTTGTCGTGTCTTGTTAAATGATGCCATGCGCTGCTGATTGTCTTCAGAGCCCGGCTCTCCTCCTAGGTACCGCTCCTGCTACTGTGCGCTCTGCCGCTGCCCACTCCTCCCTCCCTTCCCACACAGAGCCACAGCTGCAGCAAGAATGATAGCAGCAGATGGCAAACGCTCACTCACCTATCCATGATCCAAGCGATAGAGATCCCATCATCTGAAACCCATCTGTCTCTTCTACAGTGCAGCCGCTCGCTCTGAACTTCCTGATTCTCAGATCAGACAGGAAGTAGGAAGTAGTAATAGTAGTAGTAACAGAGCGGCAGCACTCTAGAGGAGACAGATGGGCTCCGGATGACGGGACCTCTATTGCTTGGATCGCAATAGGTGAATGTGAGTCATCTGGTGCTGTCATTCTCCCCCGCTGCGGCTGCCTTCTCTGCCAGACTATCGTATTCACTGGGATGGAGGCTGCATGGTGGCTGTCTAGTTTGGGAGGAAATCGGTTGTTCGGTGGTGGGGGTGGTTATGTAATTCTGTCTGGGGAACGGCTTCCGGTTTGGCAGTGTCCAGAGTTTTCTGCTATTGCCAGGCTGGAGATGCAGGGGGATTGTGCTGCTGCTGTGATATCTGGCGCCCTCTTCACAGGGGTGCCCCAGCCCCTGAGTGCAAATGTCCCAGCCATTCATCTTTCACTCTGCATTTTGCCGCTGCTATTCCCTGCATTGTGCACACACAGAGGAAAGCGGGCTGTTGCCCATAGCAACCAGTAGCTCGGCTGCCCCGGTGTGTGAGGCTTGTTGCTGTGCAGCTGCATCTTCTGATTCTATTACAACATGATGGGGGGGGGCAAATCAGTTACTTTGCTTAGGGCCCCATTTAGCCTTAATCTGGCTCTGTACCTAGCTATACTGGGGCAACTATACTACCTATACTGGGGCAACTGTACTACCTAGCTATACTGGGGGCAACTATACTACCTAGCTATACTGGGGGCAACTGTACTATATATACTGGAGCAATTATACTACCTATACTGAGGCAACTATACTGGGGGCACCTATACTACCTACCTTTACTGGGGCAATTATACTGGCTATCTATACAGGGGCAACAATATTGGCTGCCTTTACTGGAAGCAATTATACTAGCTACCTATACTGAGGCAACTATACTGGCTACCTATACTTTGTGGCAACTATACCTGGCAACCAGGCACGTGCAGAGGGGGGTGCTCTGGGTGCCCAGACACCCCCCTTTTTAAAATCAGCAAAAAAGGCCCCTCTGATCGCGCAAAATAAGCCCCGCCCCTTACCGCGGTAAGCCCCGCCCACCCGCTAGAAGCTCCGCCTGAGGCACTTTCAGGTGAAGAGGCCTGGATAGGAATCCTAGTGTGCCATACTGACCTCACCCTCCACCTAGGACCCATACTGACCTCTACCTCCCCAAGCACTCATAGTGACTTCTCCCTCACCCACAGGGACCTCTCCATCCACCTAGCACCCACAGTGACTTCTCCCTCCCCAGCACCCACAGTGACCTCTCCCTCCACCTAGCACCCACAGTGACCTCTCCCTCCACCTAGCACCCACAGTGACCTCTCCCTGCACCTAGCACCCACAGTGACCTCTCCCTCCACCTAGCACCCACAGTGACCTCTCCCTCCCCTAGCACCCACAGTGACCTCTCCCTGCACCTAGCACCCACAGTGACCTCTCCCTCCACCTAGCACCCACAGTGACCTCTCCCTCCACCTAGCACCCACAGTGACTTCTCCCTGCACCTAGCACCCACAGTGACCTCTCCCTCCACCAGCACCCACAGTGACCTCTCCCTCCCACAGTGACCTCTCCCTCCACCTAGCACCCACAGTGACCTCTCCCTGCACCTAGCACCCACAGTGACATCTCCTTCCCCAGCACCCACAGTGACCTCTCCCTCCACCTAGCACCCACAGTGACCTCTCCCGGCACCTAGCACCCACAGTGACCTCTCCCTCCACCTAGCACCCACAGTGACCTCTCCCTCCACCTAGCACCCACAGTGACTTCTCCCTGCACCTAGCACCCACAGTGACCTCTCCCTCCACCAGCACCCACAGTGACCTCTCCCTCCCACAGTGACCTCTCCCTCCACCTAGCACCCACAGTGACCTCTCCCTGCACCTAGCACCCACAGTGACCTCTCCTTCCCCAGCACCCACAGTGACCTCTCCCTTACTCAGCACCCACAGTGACCTCTCCCTCCACCTAGCACCCACAGTGACCTCTCCCTCCACCTAGCACCCACAGTGACCTCTCCCTCCACCTAGCACCCACAGTGACCTCTCCTTCCACCTAGCACCCACAGTGACCTCTCCCTCCACCTAGCACCCACAGTGACATCTCCTTCCCCAGCACCGACAGTGACCTCTCCCTCCCACAGTGACCTCTCCCTTCACCTACCACCCACAATCACCTCTCCTTCCCCAAATCTAGCAGTGATCCTGCCTACCCCAGCACCCACACTGACCTATCCTTCCCCCAGCACCCACAGTGATCTTTCCCTCCCCAGAGGCTACCCTCCTGTCCCCTGCAGCACTTACAGGGACCTCCCATCCCAAAAGCAGCGCCTATAGTGACCTCTCCCAACACACAGCATCCACAACTACTCCCTCCTCCAATAACTACAATGACCTCTCCCAGCACCCACAGTGACCTCCCCTTCCTCCAGCACTCATACTGACCTCTTCCTTCCACAGAACCCACAGTGACTTACCTTTCCCCCAGCACCCACACTGACCTCTACCTCCCCCAGCAACCACACTGACCACTACCTCCCCTAGCAGCAACCATGCCATTCATAGCAGTACCCACAGTGACCTCCCACTCCCTGCACCCACCGCAATCCCACCAATATTCAGCACCCACATTACACTCAACCAGTAACCCCCATTATAGCAAGCACCCAGTACTTGCACCAAGCAACTTTCACCTAATACTTATATCCGACCTCCATATGGCACTTAATACTTGCATCATTCACCCTATAGCTGGCACCCAGTACTCACACCCACTTGGCACAGTACATGCACATTATCTGAACTCACATAAACCAGTACTAACACCCAAAGTACCTGCACTCAGAATCCACATGACACACAATGCCCACCCATAGCTAGCACCTAGTGCAGGCAATGCACCAAGTATTCGCACCAATGTACCTGCACCCAACACCCACATGTTTCATCTGCAGTAGTTCCAGTTGCACTAAGCCTCCACTTGGTGCCCAGAACAAACACCAAACACTCACATATGACATCTAGTACTTGCACCCAGAACTCACAAGTGCTTGAGTAACTGCAATCAACACCTACATGATGCTTGACACCAACCCATACAGCCAGAATGCACATGACACCCTGTGCAGCACCCAGAACCCACATGGCACCCAGCTTCTGCATTTAGCACTCACATGACAACAAATACCCCACTAGCCAGCACCCATTACCCAGATGTTACCATGTACTCACTCCCAGAACCCACTTGGCAGTATTTGCACCTAAGACCCACATGACACCCTATAACCCCCATAATCAACACCCACATGGCATAGTACTCACACAGCACAAAGTTCCAAAGCCATTATATGCACCTAGTACCCATCCATGGCCAGCACTCAAATAGCAACCAGTACCCACCCTTGGTCTGAACCCATATGAGACTCAGTTCTCTCCCATGGCACACATCCAGACCACACATGGCACTCCCTGCTCACTCATGTCCAACACTCACATGGCTCCCTGTACCAATTAGCACTCACATGGCACCCACTATTGTTTATCGCCTTCTGCTACTCATTCAGCACCCAATACAGCATAGCATCCACTGCAAATAAACACACAATACAAACTGGACCTTGGTACCCACAGCAGCTTGACACGGACTTTACTTTGGCACATCGGCACCCACTGCAAATTAGCACAAACTGGACCTTTGCGTCTTACCACCCACTGCATCTGTGCACCCACTGCACCTTGGCACTTACTGCAGTTTTGCATCTACTAATGCTTAGCAACCACTGCATATTGGTAACCACTGCTTCTTTGCCTGAAAAGAAGCTTGGGTGCTGATCTAGAGGGACAGAGGTCCCAGTAATGAAAGGTGAATCCATGCCTACATCAGGCTCCACTGTGCCCACACTAATAGTGCGCACCTATGACTGCTGATTTGAGGATGGTGGCACCAAAGAAGTTGGTTGGAAGAAGACACAAAGTCTGCCTGATACTTCTATAAAGGTGTGTGTGTGTGTGTGGTGGGGGGTTAAGACTGCCTAGTGCTTTCTGGAGAAGGGGTATGACATACACAATTTAGCACGATTTATCGATTAGGGCCCCTTTTTCAAATTTGAGCACCCCCCCTTGAGAATCCTCTGCACGGCCCTGCTGGCAACCCTATACTGGGCACCTATACCTGGCTACCTACCTACCTATACTGAGGGTGAACATTTTCGGGTGCTGTGTGATCATTCCAAATCGGGGGACATCCTCACAAGTTTGCCTCCAGCAGCAAAAAGTCTAAAACTGGCCCTGCCTGTATATGTCAGTTTGTAGATAACTTATTGCTGCAAATACAGATATGTCCTTGATGAGACCCTGCAGCTTCCTATATATCTGCAGATATCTCTGTTCTTACTTTCTTGGTAGGTGTGACATTGCCCTGCAGATATGTCTGTTCATAATTTAATTTAGAGGCAGTTACTTACTTAGTAAATGTGAGCTGGGGTCCTCCGTTATGTTTTCCCAAATATGCCTGAAAAGTGGAAAATACATGCAAAAGATACTGTAATCTATTGCTCTCAGTGTTTGAGCATATGGATATTAGAAGTTATCACGTAGCCTTATAATTTATGAAAACACAATGCCAGCGTCCCATTTGTACTTTGTCTTAAATGGTCCAAAATGACTGAATTGTTTCACCATTGGATATCCTCTCAGCAACATTTCCAAAAATAGTAGGAATGATAAATTAGTGTCCATGAGAAGAACAAATCTCTGGAGATGCCTGCTGAAATCTAAACTCTGAGGAGGAAGAAAATAAACTAAATCTGCTGTCTATGCTCTTTAGTTCACTGACCTTTACTGATGCTTATCAGATCTGAAGAATACTGTTCTGGGGTCATTTGCATGAATATATTTTCATTCTAGTTTGTAAATTGTGATGAAAAAGATATTCTGCACATCAAAAATGCTAAAATCTAATTATGACCAGACATTTTTAAAATAAAAAATAAAGCAGGTCCTGTAGCATTTGTAACTGATCAGCAGCTTTGTGAAGTCTGAATATTTCAAATACACATGTACAGTAATTGTCTGCATCTTTAAGTAGCAGACATAGTTACCACACTAGGCCCATATGCAATTAACTTTTTCTCCTAGATCAGGGGTGTACAAACGTTTTAGGCCAAGGGCCATATCGCCGTTCTTGAGAATGCTAGGGAGCCAAACAGGGGCAAACCCAGGATTTTCAAGGTGGGTATTCCTGAAAGGTCTCCCTCAGTGCGCACAATACAGTATAATAATATGGTAGGACATCATGCTGGGTACACATAATGCAATTTCTCATCTGATTGACAGGATCTGACAATTATTTCCTAAATGTTCGATCTGCTCCCGATCGACGATGTCAACTGGATCGATCAGGAGCAGTTTGGATACAGATAATAATGAGGACAGCTGACATTGCTAATGAAGGGGGAAGTGAAGCATTCACACAGCAGGGCACAGGGCTGTGCTCATACCTGACTCTAAGTTCCCCATAGCTGCTCCATGCTCTATACACATGCTGCTGCTTCATCCAAAGTCAAATGTAGCAGGGAAAGAAAGGGGGCGGTGCTGTGAGCTGCAGGATGCCTGCAGATACCTGCAGATATTCTGGTGCCTGTCCCCAGACACTGCACTAGCCCTGGTCTGAGGGGGGATTCTGGGCAGCTGTAATCCCCCCCTGCGTTTGCCTATGGCAAACTAATTAGATTAAACACACTGCCATTGGGTACACTATGCCTGTGACTTTTTGTCAAAACATTTCCACAGGAAACAACACATGTACTGTGTGCAGTTAGCATGGTGGCAGCTTCTAATCAGTGGCTGTTACTACAATGGTGGCTGATAACCTACAGATGGGCAAAGAGGGAGGCAGAGCAGCAACACAAAGTGGCCCTGAATGTAGCATGGCAGCTACAGCCTGCAACCTGCATGGTATTATCATCTGTAGAGAACTTTGGGAGCCACTAGAAAAGGCTCAGTGGGCCACATTTGGGCTTCGGGACGCACTTTGGACATGCCTGTCCTTGGTGATATTGTCTAATTTATTTTCATTATTCTTATTCTCAATAAAAATGCTTTAAAATCCACCAGCAAGCAAGAAACTTCCAAAATTATTTTAATAGCACATTTACCTATTTTGTACTTTTTTAATTGCAAATGCTGAAATGTTATTTTAAGTCGAAGACGAAAAATGATCTCATAGAAGAAAACTCAGGAAAAAATGTAATTGTATATGGGCCCATGTATGGCCTTGATTCACTAACTGACCATTACTATCGCTGACAGCGATGCCTCCATTACCTAAGTAATGCAAGCGTTGCTAGGGAAATGCTCATTGCATTGCATTGTTACCTTAGTAATGCTCGCATTACTTAGGTAATGCAGGTCATGCTAATTATGCAACACATGCTACGCTATCAGCAGTAGTTATAAATCTTTTTATTGTCTTTTTTTGCCACAAGAAAAACATACTGTACAAATACAATACAAAGAAATTCCCTACACTCACCCCCCATCTCTCCCTCCACCCACCCTGAGGTATGTTCCTGCCCCTAATAGCTGCTCCAGTCTCACACTCGGTCAATCACATTACCTACTGTTAGCGGTAGTAATGGAAAAATTGCCGTGCATTGCCTACTCAGGGAATTCCTACCACAGGTTAGTGAATCAGGGCCTACGTTGCCACAATTATTTCTCTCAAATAGCTTACTTCAGTTGTTTATTTTTAGCTTATATGGGAGCTGCCATGTTGTTGGTGTTGTCAGTGCTATGTACAGGGAGATTTTGCATCATTTTATAGCCTGCTTTGCAGTCATCTGAAATGGGATCATTAGAAGTATTTTGCTTGTACATAGAAGGTGTCATTTTCAAGGATGGAAGTCAACATAAAACCAAATTAGCTGGACTTTGGTGTATGTGGAATACTCTCCTTTTTTCTGTAGCAAGGTGTACTTTAATTAAATCTGACTTATAGTAGCATGCAGCTTCCACTGGTGCCTTCCATTTAAGGAATTCCACTTGCTTTGCTCTTGTGCTATTACTGCCTTTCATACGTTCTGACCCAGAATAATTATGCAGATCAGGTGTTCAGACTTTGCTTTGACTGCATACTTGTTGTAGGCTGGTGACAAGACAGCCAGACAAATAACTTTGGAAAGAAAAGAGGCAGAATTGTCATCTTCCATACACCCCTTGTGTCTTTCTTTAAAATAAAGTAACCCACTGAAATCAAACAACTGTAGTCTTGCAATGAGAACTGTTCTGGTGAATCAAGTAATCTTTCACTGAGTTATTATGTAAATTCAAAGAGCAAGGACGTTTCTATCTCAAAACAATGACATGTTACTAAGAGATAAATGGAATACTGGTGCTGGTCCAGGCATTCATTGGGCAGAATGGTCTTGTCTAAAGAAGACCACCAAGTTTGTGAGAAGTGCAAGGACATTAAATGGTGACAGAAGCCAAATTGCCATACCAACTTGGCAGACCCTACAAAGTGGTACCAGTGAATTCATCTGGTGTCAGGCTGGAAAATAGGTCATTGTTAGAAGCTGTAACTAAGACAGATCTATGGCAAGCTGCGGGGAGGCAATTATCAAGTACATTTATATTTTATTTTGCTGTGACATGTCAGAAAGAAAAAATATATATTTTTAGAATTTCTGAACAGCACGACTACATAGCCATCAGCATAGGCCATTGATTTATCAGGATATTTATGAGGAGCAGAAGATACAAAACACAGAGGTGTGTATTACATTATTTAGCATACAGTGTTGAATCACATTCAAAGAGCAAGCTTTCAATCTAAAATCCCTCTGCAGACTTCTATTGCTAGTGTTGTCTGAGCCTGAAAACACAACCTATAAGGATCAGAAATGATCAGGCCACATGATACAATACTACATTATTTAGCATAACTTAAACCTGTGTTACAGTGGGGTTAGTTAGAGAATAGTAGAAAAAGTACTTCAGAACACAAGTGATCTAGTAAACCTGGAAAGGATTTTTCTTAAGCCTTTCTCCTATTAGGCGGTAAATTTGAGGTCGCCTAGACCATGAGAAAATAATCAGAATCATCTTTATTGTCGCCAAGCACACCGATTGGTGAGCCCGGAATTGCTTGTGGTTCACATGGCAAATGGCAGTTCAGGAACATATAAAATATATAACATATAACACCCGGCAAACATATACCACTTAGCAAACATAAGCAAGGCAAAGCAAAACATACATGCAGATATATGGAGCAACACAGTTAGAGTCTTGGAGGGGTCAGAATTAACAGCTGTGGGGGATGGTTGCCCTGGGGGGTAGAGTGTCCCAGTGGTGGTGGTGGTGGGGGAAGGGGGGGTCTTGAGTTCAGTGAATTCAACAGGTGGACTGCTTGGGGGAAGAAGGTGTTCATGCGCCTAGTGGTTTTGGTGGGGATGGATCTGAACCGACGTCCCAATGGAAGGGTCTCGAAGTAGCGTCTGCCCGGGTGGGAGGGGTCGAGTAGGATCTTGGAGGCCCTTGTCTTCATTCTCGTGGTGTAGAGGAGATCTAGCGAGGGCAGGTGGGCGCCGATGATCGTTTCTGCTGCGTTTATCACTCTGTGGAGTTTGTATTTATCCTTAGCAGTTGTACCGGCGTACCAGACGATGATGGAGCAGCAGAGGATGGATTCGATGGTCGAGGTGTAAAAGCTGGTGAGCAGTTCCCGTGACATGCCGAATTTCTTCAATTGGCGCAGGAAGAATAGCCTTTGCTGTGCTTTCTTCTGAGTTTTTGTAGTGTTCTGCTCCCATTAGTTTTTGTAGTGCTCTGCTCCCATTTGAGGTCGCTTGTTAAGTTTGTGCCGAGATGAACACCAAGAGGGGGGCAGGGGGGAGTTTCCGGAAGGCCACGATCAGTTCCACGGTCTTTGCTGTGTTGAGAACGAGATTGTTGACCTTGCACCAATTACAGATCTTCGCAATTTCATTTCGATAGGGGTCCTCCCCGTTTCTGTCGATGAGGCCGATAAGCGTGGTATCGTCTGCAAATTTAATAACTTTGACGGAGTCGGAGGTCGAGGTGCATTTGTTGGTATACAGGGAGAACAGGAGTGGAGACAGCACGCAGCCTTGCGGTGCACCGACATTAGTGGTTCTCTCGCTGGAGATGTGACTGCCAAGCTTGACCCGTTGGGTTCTGTTGGAGAGAAAGTCCTTTACCCACCTGCAGAGGAGGGGATCTACCCCGAGATGCGCAAGGTTGTCGATCAGAATGTCCGG
The DNA here is from genome assembly GCF_040937935.1 of Hyperolius riggenbachi. Lineage (NCBI taxonomy): Eukaryota > Metazoa > Chordata > Amphibia > Anura > Hyperoliidae > Hyperolius > Hyperolius riggenbachi. Next base: position 248,956,343 of record NC_090648.1, on the reverse strand, counting down.
GCAGATGGTATTAAAGGCCGAGTTGAAGTCCAGGAAATGGACCCTAGCATAGGCCCCTGGTCTGTCAAGGTGCTCCAAGATGTATGCTAGGCTGACATTGATTGCATCATCAACTGATCGATTTTCCCTGTAGGCAAACTGGTGTGGTTCGAGGAGGGTGCCGGTGGAGTGCTTCAGGTGGTCGAGCACTAGCCTCTCGAATACTTTCATGATGATGGGGGTCAGGGCTACGGGTCTGAAGTTGTTAAGCTCCATGTTCCCTGTTTTTTGGGGGACTGGTATGATTGTGGACCTTTTGAAGCAGGAGGGGACCCACCCCTCTGATAGGGAGCTGTTGAAGAGAGAGGTGAATAAGGAGTGATGTAATGATAGTGAATTTGGGTTTGGGCTCTTGCAGTCACATGCCTGCATTCATAGCAGGAATCTATCTTTACTAAATTCGAACCAGCCTGGACTTATTAAATAACAACAATGAGGTGACCGATGACATATTTTGTTTCTTCTAAGGCTGGCTACATGGCTACATTTGTATAGAAGTCCTACTATGGGGAAGAGGTGTTTAACACATTTTCTCTATACTCTATATTTGCACACTCCTAGGACCTCAATTCACTAAAGCAGGTGTGCCCAACCTACGGCCCGCGGGCCATTTGTGGCCCGCGAGGCCTGTTTATGTGGCCCGCGGAGGTGTCCTGGAGAGGATCGGGTGAGGGCAGAGGCTGCACGCGGAGGGAGACGATCGGGGGGTTATATGAGGCTGCCCGCGGAGGGAGAGGATCGGGTGGATATAGGCTGAGAACGGAGGGAGAGGATCGGGTGGTATTGGTACAGAGTCTGTACTACAGACCGTTATCCTTGCTGCATCGGCATTCGGCAAGTAGTTGCGCGCATACACCCGAGTGTGCTGCGTATTCAGCCCCGGGTAGCGCTGGGATAGTTACAAAGCCTTCCTCATTGGTTATTGCAGGAACCTTCCTCCAATAGGAATCAGCCTGATTCCTATTGGAGGAAGGTTCCTGCAGTAACCAATGAGGAAGGCTTTGTAACTATCCCAGCGCTACCCGGGGCTGAATACGCAGCACACTCGGGTGTATGCGCGCAACAACTTGCCGAATGCCAATGCAAGGATAACGGTCTGTAGTACAGAGTCTGTACCAATACCACCCGATCCTCTCCCTCCGTCCTCAGCCTATATCCACCCGATCCTCTCCCTCCGCGGGCAGCCTCGTCCTCAGCATAATTACAGGCCCACGCAGAGCCGACAGCCCCCTCAGCCAGCACAGAGCTGACAGCCCCCTCAGGCCCACACAGAGCCCACAGCCCCCTCAGCCAGCACAGAGCCGACAGCCCCCTCAGCCAGCACAGAGCCCACAGCCCCCTCAGCCAGCACAGAGCCCACAGCCCCCTCAGGCCCACTCAGAGCCGACAGCCCCCTCAGCCAGCACAGAGCCCACAGCCCCCTCAGCCAGCACAGAGCCCACAGCCCCCTCAGCCAGCACAGAGCCCACAGCCCCCTCAGCCAGCACAGAAGCGACAGCCCCCTCAGCCAGCACAGAGCTGACAGCCCCCTCAGCCCCACACAGCCGACAGCCCCACACAGAGCCGGCAGCCCCCTCAGCCCCACACAGAGCTGGCAGCCCCCTCAGCCCCACACAGAGCTGGCAGCCCCCTCAGCCCCACACAGAGCTGGCAGCCCCCTCAGCCCCACACAGAGCTGGCAGCCCCCTCAGCCCCACACAGAGCTGGCAGCCCCCTCAGCCCCACACAGAGCTGGCAGCCCCCTCAGCCCCACACAGAGCTGGCAGCCCCCTCAGCCCCACACAGAGCTGGCAGCCCCCTCAGCCCCACACAGAGCTGGCAGCCCCCTCAGCCCCACACAGAGCTGGCAGCCCCCTCAGCCCCACACAGAGCTGGCAGCCCCCTCAGCCCCACACAGAGCTGGCAGCCCCCTCAGCCCCACACAGAGCTGACAGCCTCCTCCGCCCCACACAGAGCTGACAGCCTCCTCAGCCCCACACAGAGCTGACAGCCTCCTCAGCCCCACACAGAGCTGACAGCCTCCTCAGCCCCACACAGAGCTGACAGCCTCCTCAGCCAGCACACTACAGGCCACTCTGATACCATTGCTGCATTAATCTGCCCTGTGCATACAGCCAAACAGCCACAAACTTCTCATTAAGAAAATGTGCTTCAAATGGTGAGTACAACAATTCTTATATTGTCGTTTTCTTTCCATTTCCAACACCATGTTAACTGTTACTAGAAAAACGTTAAACGTTTTACATCGAAATTTTGTATGCATGTGTTCCGGCCCTCGAGATTTTTCTTGATTTGAAGTTCGGCCCTCGGGCCAAAAAAGGTTGAGCACCACTGCACTAAAGGGTCGCCAGTGAAGAGGCACTTAGGACGCGATAACGGGCGATAACATTGCACCGATGCGCGCGCAAAATAGCCTGAACAGCTATTTTGCACGTGAATGGTGCGACCCTTCGTGCACACTGGTGCGACGTTATCAGCGCACCGCGCAGCGCTAAACTTTGCGCGCAATCACTAACAGCTTTGGACGTGCAAACTACTTACCACCCTAGTTTGCACGTCCAAAGCCTTAAGACGTGCTATGTTAGCACTGGTTACTGAATCAAGCCCTATGTGTTCTATAATTTCATAAAAAGATAGATATACAAAAATAATCTTGACTTTTACCTGTACTCTTATAAGTCTTGATGTATCCTTAATAAAAAAAAAAATTGAAAGGAGAAAGTTAGTTGAACATTACAGTATTTTATTCTGCTGGACAGGAATGAGAGATCATGCACAGACTACACATACACATACTGTACATGTACGGTACTTTATTGTTGTTCAAGTTAAACTGTTTCTTTTCAGTGATCTTCTCTGATCTGATCACACTGCCACAAGAAGTGCCAGTTACAGAAGATTAACTTCTTTTTCACAAACGGAAAACTGTCACCCATTCTCTTCCACCAACTCCCCCATGTGTACTGAGAGATGTAGCAAACAGAGGGCGGGCAGACAGTTCTGGAGACCTTGTAAATGATCTGCTCTGCTCTACTCGATCAGTGCAGAGCTTAGTGTGGAGCTGGCTGGTGCTGCAGGACGGTACAGGCTTGGAGATACAAAATGCATTGCTTAGATTTCCACTGAAATGCAGAGTGCATACAGTTACTAACAATGGAACATACAAGCTTCATGTAAACCTCTGGAGCTTTTTTCATCAAGCTTTCAATCCAGGTGTGGAGAAGTGAAGAGGACAGTGAAAAGCCCACCATGATGCATCTTGTGTTCCTAGTATTGTTACTGGGGAGCTGTGCTTTGGGATGTCAGCTATCCTCTGACTGGAGACACCTGAGCGAGGGATGCAGAGCAGAGCTAGCACAAATCATTGTCTATGCCAAGGTGCTGGCTGTGCACCAGGAAACGTACAGCAGCATCTTCAGCAGCCTATACAACTACCTGCCGTGGCAGTATGAGTCAGGGGACAGCACCTTCTTCTATTCTGCAGAGATAGAGATGCTCTGTGACCAGGGATGGGGTAGCATGCTGGAGGTCCCTGCAGGATCCAGGCTTAACATCACTGGACTGGGGTACTTTGACTGCCATTCGTACACTGTAGTGCAAGGTCACGCCTACTTTTTCTTTCTCAGGTGAGTTACTGTTAGATATTTGTCTTTCCCTTCTTTGTATTTTGCCATGAATAGAATCCTCTACATTAGGTTTGCTGATGATGTTAGTAGCATCAAAGCTTGTAACTGCCCAACAGTACATGCTCAGTAAACGTATTTTTGCCAGGCAAGAGATAAAGTGTATACATTTAATTTAGACATTTATTGAAATCAGTAATTGAACAACTCTACAACTTACAGTGTAAGTGAATGAGATTTTGAGTTTAGTTTCCCAGACGAAGACCTCAAAGTTTGTCATAAATGTAGCAAATAATCATTAAAATACCAAAGTAACAAAGTGCTGTTTGGGGACATGTAGCAACATGTAACTTGCTGTAGAAATTCCTGCAGAAAATAATAAATACTATTAATATTCCAGATGTGAGATCCCACTGCTGTTTTCCACACAGTCTAACTGCTTCTTTTAGCAAGAACTGAAAATGGACTTTCATTGAAGTCATGGGACAAATGCATATTGTGTGACATATCATAATTAAGCTTGTGTTTTAATGTACATTGTGGGAGATATTATAATCTGGAATGTACAAAGGTCTCACACCTTTTTTCACCATTAAGTTGTTTTCCTGGTTGGCTTGCTTTGCCAATGTCAGATACTGCTTGGCTGAACTGAATAGAAGTCAATGAGTTATCCAATGTCCTCCTTTATCCTATCACCACCCACATGAGGTAGTCAGGTAGGAAATTGGAGGGAGCACCAGGCAGTTCTAATCTTTTGATGTAGTTCTCACCCAGCCCACAGGTGGCAGCAAAGGGAGGAGGTTGGTGTGTTCAGGTGATGGCTGTATGCAGAGGAAGAGACTCCAACTCTGCTGGTGGCTGTATACTTTGTGCACACAACAAATTTCAGTGTCATTCTGTAAGTAATTCAATTTTACAAAAAAATGAAAAGAGAGTGAACTAGGGTTTAATGTTATCCTTTACTTACAAAGCCCTAATATATTAATGCGAACCAGAGACTAACAAATAGATTGAATCGATACTTACCCGGGGCTACCTACCTACCGGGTAAGTATCCCAGGTAGGTAGGAAGCTTCTTCCTACCGCGGAAGGACGGTGTGGGACTCACACGTGCTTATGGGGCATAAGTACGTGTGAGTCCCACGCCGTCCTCCTGCGGTCTGCCGTTCCTTGGCAATCAGCCCTGGTAACTGGACTCAGGCCCCATTCACACTGCACGCTTTTCCAGCCGCGTTTTGGGAACGCATGCTGGAGGCAGACCTAGAGTGCACTGTCTGATGTTCACACTGCATGCGTTCCAGACCAGTGCGGTCCGGGAACGCATGCTGCACGCATTTTTTCCAAAAATGCGTGGCTGTCCCATTCACTTTCTGTGAATGGGATCAGCCACGCAACGCATACAAATGCGGATGGCGTGCGTTCGTACGCGTTGCGTTCCGAACGCACGGCCGTTCGCATTTGCTTATGTGAACAAAGCCTCAGTTGGGTCCAGTCTGGGTCTTCTGAGCATGCGCGGACCTCCCGTGCATGCACAGAAGACCCAGACTGACACAACTGAAGCAATTACCAGGGCTGATCGCGGCTGAACGGCAGACCGTGGGAGCACAGCGTGGGACTCGCATGTGTTTATGAGGCTGGAGAAAGCCTTGGGTAAGTATTCAATCTAATTAGTTAGTCTCTAGTTTACTTTAAGCAAAAATGTCCATTAAAGGAGAACTGTAGTGAGAGGCATATGGAGGCTGCCATATTTATTTCCTTTTAAGCAATACCAGTTGCCTGGCTATTCAGCTAATCCTCTGTCTCTAATACTTTCAGCCATAGGCCCTGAACAAGCATGCAGCAGATCAGGTGTTTCTGACAAATTAGACAGATATGACAAGATTAGCTGCATGCATGTTTCTGGTGTGATTCAGCCACTTCTTTAGCCAAATAGATCAGCAGGGCTGCCAGGCAACTGGTATTGCTTAAAAGGAAATAAATATGGCAGCCTCCATATCACTCTCACTACAGTTCTCCTTTAAAGAAGCAGAAGTGGGTGATAGTGGAGACTATAAAGAGTATTGTCCTGGTTATTGGTAGCATGGTGACTCAGTACATGTGGCTGCTGAGTCACTAGTACAGAACCCTGATTTAGGGACACACAGCTTTCCTCCCCATCTCCTGAGCAGCAGTATATCAAAGCACATGGCTCCAGTGTCACAGTCTTGTACCCAAGTGTCATGCCAACTGTGGGACATGATCTGCTTTTATTTTCTATCCTGCAGCAATAAAATATGAAAGCTGGAAACTGATTTGACTATCTGGAACAAGATACTGTCTTACAAATAACAGCATTGCTTTTTATTTTCCCCAGTTTTGTACATTCCTGACAGAACTGTTTTCCGACACTGACCATGCACACAGACTTGCTTGTTGGCACCGATTCACAGGGACGGATCTAGGGGGGGGGGGGGGGGGGCAAGCAGGTCTCTTGCCCCAGGCGCAGTTTGTTGAATTCTTAAAAAGGCGGCAAAATTTGGATGGGGAATGGCCGTTTAGGCGCCAAAACCTGACCTTGCCCCAGGCGCAACTTGGGGCAACTTGGTCTAGATCCGTCCCTGGCGATTCAATAAACTATACACAATTATGTCACATATGCTTTCTTAGATTTTCTTTTCTATACTAAAAAGTTGCTAAGAAAAAGTGCATCTGAAACAACTTATTTTGAGCACTTTTTTGCTTGATGGTGGCTGGAGGTATTTTGATAGTAACATTTGATCATGTTATTTTGTGAGGAAACTTGAGAGAAACATTTTAAGAGCAGAAGTTTATCATTAGAAGTATGCTACTTTTGATGGTTGGATGTGCATGTCTGATTAGTGGATACAGTGTGCAGCATTAAGAGTCAAGACTTATATATACAGTATATTTGCTCTTCACTTTTCAGCAAACTAGTGGCAGGTACTTCAGTCCTGTCAGTGAGTTCTGTACACCAGTCCTGTCAGTTAGTCTTGTATACTATTCCTCTGTGTCAGTTCTGCCAGTCATATAAGTTTGTTCTGTACACCAATCCTGTCAACGTGGTGTTTTGCACCAGTCCAGTCAGCTAGCCTTTTTTGCCCTCCCATCATGTTCTTTTTTTCACTGATGGAGCAATCATAGGGGTCCTGACCTGGTGGCAACGTAGGCAGAAAAGTAGTCTACTGCCCACTAAGGGTATGTACCCATCATTCCTTGTGGGGTGCTCTGGTTGAGGCTTGTTGTCACTTAGACACCACACCCTAGAAGAGTCCACATCTACCACCAGTGCCAGCATCAACACGGCCCTGACAAGTTTATTAAAGATTAGGTCAAGATTAGTAAAGATTCTAAGTAACTGATAAGGAATACAGTTTTCTATTGTTTTGCAAAAACAGAATTCATTAATTATATCAGTTGTTGATGGGCAATGTATTTTCTACTTCATAGAGTAGCTATGTGGCAGAGTGAAAATATGAGGTAGATGTGTTTCCAAAGCAACAGGTTCCAGGATTTACATTCCCAGATAATGTAAAGAGGGCCATACACTATATAACATCACCAAGAATGAACATTGCCTTTTTATTGAGATGTTGTTTGAAATGTGGATCACGAGTCGATCAATGTGCTGATGGAAAACACAATTTTTGCCCACTTAGACCTTTTGTATAGTGTATGGCCAGCTTTAGAGTGGCAGCTATCAGCTGATTGATTGTCATGAGAAACCACCTTATTATTTCTTCTGTTAGACTTTTATAATTTAGCATTAGACATATCAAATATATTTTCTATAATTAGGGGTACTTCCAGGCTTGGCAGTAGGTTTTAGTATCATTTTGGGTTTAATATTCACTGTGTTCAAAATATGGCTGCCTTTACTAGTTTTAGACAAGCTAATTTCAACCGTATTTGACTTACATTAATACTACTTACTGGTTTTAAAGGGAATGTCTGAATGTGACATACTGAAAAAACACTACTGTATTTTATTATTATTATTATTATTTTTTTTTGCAGAATGGATGAGAATTACAATCTTCTCCCACATGGAGTGAATTTTCAGGATGCAATATTTGCAGATACTCAAGACAACTGGAGACTGTTTTCCAGTCTTTTCCAGTACTCCAATTGTTCTCAAGGGCAGCAAACCATGTATGAACTGGAAAGTCAAGAGGACAGTAGGGTAAGTTTTACTAGAAGCTAATCTCTGCCTGTGCCACACTCTTCCTACATTCTAAATGGGAACTTCAATCACAGCTTTCTTTATAGCATTGTGTAAACGTTTTACTGTCACCATCAACACTGGAAAAATTCTGCTTATTCTGATAAGAACCATATCTCCATCAGGAACTGAACTTCTAGGTTCCTGTGCTACCGAGAACAGAGACATTCATCTCATCTTGAAAAAACTCAGCAGGAAATCGCAGGTATTAGTTTAAAGGCACCCTTATGCTGGATACACATGGTGCGTTTCCGCGCTCGATGCGCCCGTGGATTCACGTTGACTCGACTATTTCCAACATGTCCGATTCACATTTCGATGGATCATTAGGTCGATTTGGCATACTTTACATATAAATCGACCTAACAATCATCGAAATGCGCTCGGAAATGCTCGGAAATAATAGAGTGGACGCGAATCGACGGGCACATCGAGTGCGGGAACGCGAAGTGTGTATCCAGCATTAGGCTAGGTTCACAGTGGACAGTTGCATAACGCATGTGTTACCGTATAATGAGCGTGAACTGCAATTGAGGCTGGATATAGACTTTAACCCCCCTGGCGGTATGATTATTTCCAGATTTTAGGGTCTTTTTAAAAGTTTTCAGATTCTAAAATCAGGAAAGAATCATGCCGCCAGAACTCCAGCAGCAGCTCCAGCACTCACTCACCCCCCTGGGCTCCAGCACTGCAATTTTATCTCCGTCCTCCAGGTGGCGCTGTAACTCTTTGGTGAGATCAATGAGGGTGAACTCACCAGAGTGATAGAGCCTTCGAGGACAGGAAGGAGAACGGCTACCAACGTCTGGATCCCCCGGTAGGTGAGTAAAAGCCACTGCTGCGCACTATACTTTGCATAGAGCTCCCGGCGGCTCGCCTGACCATAGCTCAGGATTACCGCTAGGGAGGTTAATACAAAACCTGAATCCAGCAAGTTAGAATAATGCGATCAGTTACAATGCAGTACTGTGAACAGGCCCATAGAATTGTATGGGCAGTGAGGTGACAAGCAGAATTATTGCATGTGGACTAGCCATTAGGTACCTTACACACATGACAGAATTTGGATAGGAATTTAATTTTTGTGTATCTGCGCTACCCACATGGATAAGTATGAAGGCACTCTTACTGACGTTCCACTGTACTGTGAACTAGATAAAAAATTCTATAAACCCTTTATCAGCTCCTTGCTGTAAACTGGAAATCCCCCATCTTAAAGAGAACCCGAGGTGGATTTGAAGAATGTTATCTGCATACAGAGGCTGGATCTGCCTATACAGCCCAGCCTCTGTTGCTATCCCAAACCCCCCTAAGGTCCCTCTGCACTCTGCAATCCCTCATAAATCACAGCCACGCTGCTGACAAACAGCTTGTCAGAGCTGGCTGTGTTTATCTCTATAGTGTCAGACTGCTGCTCTCCCCGCCTCCTGCAGAACTCCAGTCCCCGCCTGCATCCCTTCCCTCCCTGTTGATTGGAGGGAAGGGGCGGGGGCAGGGACCGGAGCTATGCAGGAGGCGGGGGAGCAGCTGAGACTGACACTACAGATGTAAACACAGCCTCACAGCATGGCTGTGATTTATGAGGGATTTCAGAGTGCAGGGGGACCTTAGTGGGGTTTGGGATAGCAACAGAGGCTGGGCTGTATAGGCAGATCCAGCCTCTGTATGCAGATAACATTCTTTAAACACACCTCGGGTTTTCTTTAAGTAAGTCACTTGATATAGATATACTGGTACTAAGGCACAGGTGTCAAACTCAAGGCCTGCAGGCCAAATGTGGTCCTCAAGAGTTTCAAAAGTGCATCATTGTAAGCAGTAAAAGAATTACAGCATGCTGCCTTCCCATCCAGAGGAGCGCACCAGTATTGGTGTTTCTAGTTGAAACATTGTCAGATTAAGCTGTGTTGCAGGGTAGCAGCAACAACCCAGTTAAATTAGCATGGGGCTCTCTCCTGGTGTTCTCTCCAGGCCCCCCCCCCCCCCCCACACACACACACAGCTGGTAAAACACAAAGTTACACACCTCAACAACTCCAACCCCTACACACACACACTCAATCTCCCTACATAGCAGAGTAGTGAAGTGGAGATGTGTGTAATTTTTACCTGCTCCAGCATTGCATCGTATCATTTCTGTTCTTTCCAGCACCTCCATGCTCTATCTTTGGCCACCTATACTGGGGGCGGCTACCTATACTGGAGTGGGCTTGCACCTGTGGCTACCTACCTAAATTGGAGAACTTCTTATTTTTTGCTTTGGCTACCTGTTACAGGTGAAGGGGCCTCTCCCTCTCCCTGCTGTTTGCGTTATATGATATAAAATATGCCAGTGAGGGCAGGGTATGGAGTTCATAATCATACAGATCTGTAGTGTGGAGCTAAGGCTTATACTAGAAGGTTGTAGGTGCTTCAGCTTTACAGGAAAGTGATAGGATCAAAAGGGTTGCATGTTAATAATAGCAAACCATCATCATTTGCAAATATTTTTCAATGTGCTTATCTTCATTGATCACATCATACAGTATATGAATAGTAATAAATTATGAATGTAGTGGTTGCAACAAACATTTATTGCTTGTGAATAAACTGACAGCTCATGCCTGGCAGTTCCTGACTATTTTGCATTGTTGGGGTGGATTTGTTTTTCTTACGTATGGGAAGCTTTAGAAATGCTCTGCATATTATTCATATCAGATAAAACTTAATTATTTCCTTTCTCCCTCTGCCCTAATATTTATCTCTAACATTTTGACATACTCCCTCCACATTGCCCTCTAGTCTGAACTGTCATCTATCTTGAAATATTACATTGTAGAAATGACTTCCGATGGAGCAGATATCTGGGAGGGCCAGTAGTCTCTAGTTTGTATTCATTAAATGAGACATTTTTCATATATTTTCCTCCCTGTAGTTGCCCATGCCATAACCCTTTACATGTTTTATCACTTCCATTTCATTTTATTTTTGTGTCTATTTTTGCTCTGTTAAAAATAAATGTTGTCTTAGAAATAGGCACATCATTTGATGCAAACTTATTTTATAATAGAATAGTTAGCAACCTTTAGCAGCCAAATCAATTAAAACTTTATTTGGATGCAGGGTCGAATTTTTCCTGCCACTGGGGAAGTGTTCTTTCCCCAGCCTGGCAGGCTCGGCAGGCGATGTGGCAGCAGGGTAGAGTGGTGTCAGGGAGCTCTCATACATACCTGTCCGGACGGCTGGATCGGCTTCTTCTTCCTCCACCGCGGCGGCGACACACTTCCAGGAGACCATGTCAGCGTTACAGCGCCACCTTGTGATGGAAGAGTCTCTTTATCACCCGTCTTCTACTACTGGGTGGTGCTGTAACACCGAGACGGTCTCCTGGAACCGATCACGTCATATCAAGTGATCGGATGTAATCGGGACCCAGAAGACCTGCCGGAAGTTCAGAGCTACTGGTAGAGAAGGGGAAGAAGCCGTCCGGAACAGATAAATATAACTGCTCCCTGCCACCCACTCTTTGGCAGCCAAACAAGATAAGCCAACAGAGGCTGTTACTGCAACAGCAGCTTTCAAACGAAGCATCTCGTTTGAAGCCACTATTGGGTTAAAACAATCATGTTAACTTGGACCAGCCTATAAAAGAAACTTCTTATAGCTGCTAAAAATTTCACTCGCGCTTATCTCCAGAAGGAAGCTGGCCTGGACACTGTTCACCATGAGCCATTCCAACACAAAGCTTGGCTCTTTATTTCTCTACAAGAGACCAGCACGAGTGCAGGAGGCATACTGGGTAACCACCTTGTAAGCCAGGCAGTGCAACCTCTATATCACAATACAGACTTACCAGCAGTTCTCTGTGCATAACATGATAAATAACCCACAGAGAGAAAACATTATAATTGTCTCTCAATTTAAAGGGAACCTGAAATGAGAGGAAAACAGAGGTTGCCGTCTTCATTCCCGTTTATTGCCTGGCTGTCAAGCTGAGCTTTTGGATTAAGTTGTTTTTGAGACACACACCTGCAACATGCACGCAGCCAGTGGAGTCAGACCAGAGTCAACTAATCTAATCTGCATGCTCATTCTGGGCCAGTGACGTAAAGTATTAGAGGTAGAGCATCAGCACAGAAGTTAGGCAACTGGCAGTGTTTATTAGAGAATGAAGATGGCAGCCTCCATATTCCTCTCACTTCAGGTTCCCTTTATTCATTCAGTGTTTACCAATCCTCCTTTTTTAGTAATCCAAAGCATTCTCCCCCAGTGCTAGGGGGGCAGTACTGCAAGTGTGTCTATGTTCCAGTGCTTTTTCAACTGGCTGTTGCATTCTTCACTGCTAGTCGTAGGGCTTACTGGAAAGATAAGAAAGCAGTGGCCTCATCTATCAAAGTCATTACCTCGTCTCTCAATATCTACTCTTACTGGAAGGCGATATACATGGTGATCTTCTGTAAAGAGTAGTTTACAGACTTTTTCAGCAGTGTAAGACAAGATGACAGCTTTGAATTAAAGGATCATCAGAAATCTCATGGAGAAGTAAAATGTGACAGGTCTGCATTATAGCAGATATAAAGTAAGAATCACAATGCAAAAAGACATTAAAAATACATTTTTACAATCTTATTTACCCATCTGTGACAACTAGCAGGTCCACTGTGGAATAAGGGTGTTTAAAGGGAACCCTTTATTTCCTTTTAAATAATGCACATTGCCTGGCTGTCCTGCTGATGATGCCTGTAATACTTTAAGCCATTGACTCTGAACAAGCATGCAGATCAGATGTTTCTGACAAAAATCTGACTGGATTAGCTGCATGCTTGTTTCAGGTGTGTGATTTAGATCTTATTGACCAGAAAGATCAGCAGGACTGCCAAGCAACTGGTATTGTTTAAAAGGAAATACATAAGACAGCTTCTATAGGTCTCACACCTCGGGTTTCTTTTAAGGTCTTTAATGATCCTAGCTTGGAGAAGATTATCTTCAATAAGCCCCACTGGTTGTTTCAATGAGACATTAAACTAGCTTACTAGTCATTATATGCAGCTTCTTATATCCGTGCAAATTAGTGTATACAGTATAGGAAGTATCTGGTGTCTCTGACCTCTTGGTTTACAAGCCTGGGAACTTTTCCGGATGACCTCTGAATGCTAAAGAATACTATTCTCATATGCTGTGGTAAAATATTAATCCCCAGGAACTTTTGTTGATGGAGCATATATTCTATAGTAGGACCAGTAGTCTGCAAATGTTCTCTGTGAAGAATATTCAGGGCTTTTCTTCAGGCAAGGTGGAGCTTATAATTATTTTCTCCATTTAGCCCCACACATGCTAGATGAAGCTTGACAGAAATGGCCGATAACAACCAGCTATGCCGGGAATCGAATCCAGTGTGTGTAGAGCCCCTTCCCGGCCACTCAGTAGATTACATATCACTGGCTTATGGGGACATTGAAAAACTGTATCTTTCAACTATCCTTCCACTGTGATCCTGTATAGTGATGTGTTGCCTGCTGAAAGTAGTACAGTAAATAACCATAGGTTTCCTTTACAAATACCTTCAGTTTGTAGAAGACATTTTTCCCTGCCAAATTGGCTTACAGTCTACAGTAAATAAAGTTTAATAATAATAATAACTAATAAATCCACTCAAATGTACTCATACCTATACCGGTAAAGTGAAGGACACTTTAATAGTATAGCACAAACCATGATTTCTGTTTTCTGAACAGTAAATTACAGGAAATTGTCAGCTTTAAGGAAAAAGTAAATAGCTGGAAATAAAAGGAGACAAAAAGAGAGTTGTAAACGGTTGGAATGCTCTAACTGTGGCATATAAATGAGGAGTTTGGCTACATGTTTTGTGTGAGTGGTCTATACAGAGCCTTGCAGAAGCATTTATCCCTCTTGGCTTTTTACCTATTTTGTTATTTTCCAACCTGTAAATGTAATGTTTCCTTATCTTATTTAATGCACAAAGAAGTCTAAGTTAGTGAAGTAAAATGAGAAAATATTAAATAAAAAACGAATTGATTTATTTATAAAAAATAACAAGCAGAACATTGTTATGTGCGTAAGTTTTGACCCCCTTTGCCATGAAGGTTCTGGTGCAACCTATTACCTTCTAAAGTCAAATAATTAGTCCAGACCTCAATCCAATAAAGAATATGTAGTCAGACTTGAATATTGCAGTTCACCAGGGAAAACTATCCAACTTGCAGCTGTACCTGATGCAAAAAAAGTGGCTCCACAAAGTACTGACTTGAAGTTTTTAGTTATTTTGTTCTGTTTCTTATATGTGTCTAAATAAACCAAATAAAGCATTCTCAGAGTTGTAGGCGTGTTAATGAAATTGTGCAAACTCTCAAACATTCCATTTTAATTCAAGGTTGTGAGCCAACAAAGTATCAAAAATGCCAAGGGGGTTGAATACTCTTGCCAGGCACTGTAGAAGTGTTGTGCTGCTTCCTCTGCTGGCAGAGGTATATTAAAACAAATATTTAGTTGTGAAGCTGTGTTTTGTAGCAGTAGGATCCATTTATTAGTCCATTTGGATGGATCCATTTGGGTCCTGTGTGACTTTTCCAGATTGACCGAACAAAGCGAATGCCGACAGGTATACAGAGCGGGTGGTGACACAAAACTGAAAGGAAATGCAAATAAAAAACCGATGCCCAACTTAACAAACTGATCTGCTTGAAACTACAAAGTGATCAGTTTTTACAAGATCAGTTTTTCATCTGCCCAGGGTGAACCCAGCCTCAGTGTGCCATGGCACTGATTAGAACATTTAGAAACAAACAAAGCCTCCATGCAGTGAACACTTACCGCCACACTTTCATCTGCAGTGTGCTAGGACCATGAATCATTTTAATAAATAAATATGACCTACTGGGTGACTAATGCCACTTGATCATCTATGAGTGAAATGCCAGTGAGAGAGTAAACTTACTATATGTACCATGCTTATTGTGAAGATTTTACAATATTACTTGAAAATATTATTTTGAAAATTTGGGCCATAGAGAAGGGGAATCTCATATCTCACTGAATGTTTGGCATAATCATTATGAGTAGTTTTAAATACAATTTCTTAACAATTCTTTACCTTGTAAACTGGAAAGGGCATGGCTCTCTCACCCATTTGTGTCTTGGAATTTGTTACACATTTTATAAGTTACTTTTGTCACTGTAATTACTATGTCTACCAATTCTTTATTAAATACCAATGTATATATATGTTATGTATACCATTTTATTATATACCCCATGTTTGTTTTACTCTGTACAGCGCCATGGAATATGTTGGTACTTTATAAATAAATCAAAAATAATAATAATAATAATAGATGTACGAGTAGCACAAACATATACTGTACATGTCTCTTTTGTATGTAGAAGTAAACCCTTGTTTTTACTTTATGTTTTTTAGGGTATACACATTTCAGTAAATTCTGTATAGCAAAGTCAATCATATCTCTCCTTCTATTATACAATTCCGTATAATAATCAGCCTAGGCTAAGCATCATTGGGAGGGTGGGGTTACATACCAATATACTGTATACAATAGATATATATATATAATTCACTATTTGTCACTACAGTGCCTCTATTGCTCAGGGGCATAGATATTTGTCTATGCAAGTTAAAGTGACACTGAAGCAAAACAAAAAATTATGATATAATTAATTGGTTGTTTAGTGCGGATAATTAATTGTGCATTAGTGGCACAGAAAATAATCTCATATTTTTGTTTTTGTTATATAGGTTTTTTTTATAACATTGCATCATTCTCTAAATATTTTCAGGTTACACACTACACCCAGCATTCTAAATGATTTCACAGAGCAGGCTAATAAACTTTTGAACTTTACTCTGCAGAAAAACAAAATACAGTGACCAACACTTGAGATAATAAGCTTCAGAAGACAGAGCTCTCTGAGAAAGTCAAGGAGCTCAGAGAAGCTCTTTTGCATAGATAACAACTGGAGTTTCTTAACTCTTCCTGTACTGGAAACAATATTATACTCATATCTCTACTGCTAATGTTTTATTTCTTAGATATTTCTTAGATGTACTACACATACAAATCATTATATCATAAGTTTATTTTCACTTCAGATTCCCTTTAATAAGAAATGAACGAGCGGTGGAAATTGCTTCTGGTCCTGAAGTGGTTAAATATGATGTATTTTCTAGCATATCAAAATGAAAGCTACACTTTGTATCATTTCTGCATCTATGTATAAGCTTGTGCCACCATTCAGAAAGTCTCATGTTTTTACAGCACAGGCAAACATTTTTGTCTCATGGCTGTTTTGTACATCTATTACTAATTTTTAATGGTAGTAGGAGACTTGACATTAATTACAGCTAAGCCAATGTTGGCATACGTGTAGCAGTTTTATGGCTTTGCTTTTAAAGTAATTGTATACATTTCCTCTTGTAATCTTTATGCCCACAATGAGCACAGTGCTGTGACTCCTCTTGTTTCACGGTCTGTTTGAAGGTATTGCTTGCAATTCACAGCTGTGCTTTTACTGCCGCCAGGTTCCCGCACAGTTGCCTTCACTAATGCCACGTTAATTATACATCTACTGATTTTCAGGAGGGAGCAGACAAGACTTGCTAAACACACAAGGGTCTGACAACTGGGGCATTTCCCACACTAGGCGTTTAGTTTACTTAAAAAGGTAAACTATTCAGATATGTCTCTCTGAACACTAAAAAAAATGATGGATTACAGAAGAAGAGGGAGACCATTGTGTAAGATATCACCTCTATGGCAAACTGGAAACTCTAAGGTTACATTAAGAGATTAGCATCGCATGTGTGACTGTGTGCAGTTGTTTTATGACATTACTTCTTCACTATGTGGAATATTTGCATCATTTGTGCAGTATAGAGAGGGTTATCTGATGAGAAATGTAAATTCTCTGTCTTGTGTTAGGAATTTAGCTTTCTTTTTCTATGAATATTAGTTAGTTAACCACTTCACAACTGAGGGGTTTTACCCCTTCAGCATCCAAGCAATTTTCTCCTTTCAGCGCTCCTTACATTCATTTGCCAATAACTTTATCTCTACTTATCAGAATGAAATGTGTTAAATGTGTTTTTTATCACTAATTAGGCTTACTTTGGGTGGTACATAATGCCAATAATTATTCTATTCTAAATGTTTTTTTAATAGAAAAATAAGAAAAAAATTGGAAAAAAATCAGTATTTTTCAGTTTTCGGCCATTATAATTTTTAAATAATGCATGCTACCATAATTAAAATCCATGTAATTTATTTGCCCATTTGTATCGGTTATTACACCATTTATATGATGGCCCTATCACAATGTCTGGCGCCAATATTTTATTAGATAATAAAGATGCATTTTTTTTCAGTTTTGCATCCATCACTAATAAAAAGCCCATAATTTATAAAGTAACAGTATTATACCCTCTTGACATACATATTAAAAAAGTTCAGTCCTTAAGAAAACTATTTATGTATTTTTTATATTTGTAAATTTTTTATTTTATTTTTTTACAAAAAAAAATAAATGTTGGTAACTATTGGGGAGTGTGGGAGGTAAGGGGTTAATTTAAAATGTAAAAACAGGTCTTTGCATTTAAAAAAAATGCTTTTTGATGTAGTTTTACTATTTGGCCACAAGATGGCCTCAGTCTTTTTTTTTATGCGTCCTGTAAGCGAAATATGTATGCTTATAGGAAGTGTACTGAGGATAGGAAACTTTTATTTATTAGAATGATCGTGCAGCTTCTCATAAAAGGCGCCGATCATTGCTACGGGGACTTAGATCAATGATTAGGAATTGCTTTCCCATTCATTGATCTCCAGGGGGGCAGATGGCAACATGAATGAGCGCACAAATAAGCGGGAGCGTGCACAGCAGTGGTAGCAGCGGGAATACATATATTTACTCCCCTGGGCGGTTAAGTGAAGTCTGCAGGGGAGTAGATATACTGTACTGAAGCTGTGAAGTGGTTAAATGGTTTAAGTTCTGTTCCTCCATAGAGGCCACCAACGTTTTCCATGATAAGCGGACTTTTGTTGATCTCCACTGAGTGCTCCTGTCTTTATTTTAGATTGCTTAGTCCTTAAAATTAATACCAGTAGTTAAAAATAAATAGTTTGGTGTCAACATATGAATTCTGTTTTGGTTGCTTTAGCAATGTGTGCCTGTGTGGTCAGTGGCGGCATTACCTCCATTCATGGTTACATTGGTATTTGCAAAGTGTCCTTTTGTTGCTAATGCTTTGTGAGATTTTGTAGCTAGACCATTGTAGCCAGACCAAGCTAAGCTGACAATAATTGTAATTACTGTGCTGTGTGTGTTTTGTTAAAAAGGTAAGCATGCTTGGCATTAGGGTTGTACACATAACAATTAAGTCAGATGGGCAGACAGGAGACATACTTCCCAAGTTTCAGTTATTGTGACGAGCTTACCTTCCAGTGGCAGGGTCCCGCGACGTCTCCGGCGTAGTCCAGGTGAGCAGCGGGACTGCCACACTGGAATCCTCTGGCAGCATCCCCGGCTTCCCTCCGGTGGTGTCTTCCAGCTTGCGCGCAACCCAAGGGTTGCATCACGCATGGGCGAGTTCTAGGGAGCCTTATTAGGCTCAGGAGGAGGGTTAGGGATGATTGCAGGTGATGTCACTAGGTGACATTACCAAATGGGAGTGGCTGCTGATAGAGAGTTCATGTACTTAAGGCCAGAGAATTCATTGCTCGGCACCTTGATACTAATCAGTTAGCTGGTTCTAGGTCTAGCTAGCTATTTTGAGCTACATTAATATATTGTGTAGACGCACAATATATATGTACTGCAGGTAGTCAGTCGTTTTTTATTTTTGTATATATTCTTGATTGTATATTTATCCTGTGTACCGACCTTTCGCTTGTTTCCTGATCTCGCTCTTGTCTAGTCCTTCTGTACCGCTGCCATCTGATTAACGTTACCGAATCGGCCTGTCCCTGACTCTGTTACTGCCTGATCCTTACAATACGACTGACATCTGATTCACATGTATGACCCTGCTCGAATTGACTACGATTTAGCTTAACGACTTTGTACCTCGATATTGCTAACTTGTGCACAAGTTCTGACCGTTAGACTACACCCAGTCCTTTGATTGTGTATTTACTTGTATGTTACCTCGTCACGCACCAGCGTGATAGTTATATACTTAGAGTGGATTTGTAATGTTGGAAGTGGAACCACTTATATCTGGAGAATAAAAAAATGACAAAGATCAGTTTCCTCTCTGTCCAAGTTATAAGATGGCAGTCATCAATCCAGGGCAAGTTTTACATCTGTAGAGTTTTTAGGCACAAAAAACCCGGAATATAAACTAAAGTTATTTACTTGAATTCATATTACATGTACTGTGGTGCTTGGAAGCTTGTGAACCATTTGTTTTCTATATTCCTATATGAATGCCACCTAAACATCATCTGATTTTTAAAACAAGCCCATAGAGATGAAGAATTAATCCTAGTTAAACAAATAAAACAAACAAACAAAAAAATCTAAAATGAAGTGGGAATGAACTGTTGTCCTATACATTAGACAAGGGTGATATGCTGAAGGGGGTGGTCATGTCATTCCTTTTTGTAGGATGTCCCCTCCTGTGTTTTGGACCATGCAAGTAGGTATTGCTCACTGACATGGGACACCACAATCATTGAGTCATCGTATTCAGCATAGGGAATATTTTCCCTGATGGATATGTTATGAAAGATATTGAACATATACCCTCGCACAATGTAAATGTATCAGAGCATATGGGCTTTGTCTGCTATTTAGAAGGCAAATTTTACACTATTGCTGTTAGTTGGAATTTATTTATAAAGTTGACATTTTCTGGTCATACCTATAAAATGGGAATATATAGCTCCTAAACATATTGTTCACCAGTGCTTGATAAGCAGCCTACAGTTTATCAACTTCATTGTTTTGTCTTTACAATACTAAATAGGAGTAACAAAAAACCCTGTATCCCAGCCCTAGTGTGAGGCCTCATCTCCATGTCCATGCTGTGGGCAACACAGGTGGCGGTCACCTTGCACCCTATATTGCTCTGTCATTTTTCCCAGTGCGGTTGCAATCCCATTTATTTGTAATGAATGGAATAACACAGTGAACACGCAGAAGTGCATGCAAGCATGCGTTGGGATTCCGGTGTGACTCACAACACACAGATGGGGTCATCAGACACTGCATAATGCACTTCTAATGTCCCTGTGGATTGCATCACTGTGCATTGCTGAAAACACATTTAACAATGCACAAGTGAAAACGAGGGGTTAGAATACACATAGTATGTCTCAGTCTTTGTGTAGAAAAATAGCTCATGAGGTATAGTCACCCTTTGTAAGTGTTGAGTTTCACACTCATCCTAGCAAGTGTCATGTCTGCAGCTTCTTTCATGCAGAGACATTCATTTAAACAGCATATCCTTTATGTCATAGAAGTACTGCTTATTAATTGAGATGATTAGTTGCATCTGGAATGGTCCTTTTAGTCTTTGGAAGTGTAAGGGAGGAAATGGTTTGCTGACAAGGCATCATTTAGAGAAGCTTTAATGCTCATATTTCTTGTCACACATTAAAAGAAAGACTTAAATAGATGGACTGCAGATGGGATGACTTCCTTATCTAGAATTTTACACACATTTACTACTGGCACGTCTTCCAGCCCGGAAGAAGGGATAATTACTACAAAGACATCGTTCAAAACTGGAGCTGTAGTCATAGTTTAGACCAAATATATTTTATAAAAATTTAATGGGACATTATATGTTTTTATCCTATCATGGCATCCTAATGTCAGAAGAAAGGAAAGGTACAGACTGTGTTTACTTCACAGGGTTTTATGATCACTGTGTCATAAGTATAGAAACAACAAATTTAACTTGTCAGTGTTCACCAGGTCTGTAACACAGGCCACGAAGTGTTCGCCAAGCCTGAAGAAAATTAGTGTTTTTTAGATTTTATTTAAATAGTCCCTTCCCTCAAACCATTTTAACCCATTGCTCCTAACTAGTCTTTTATTCCCCAGGGAATTTGGAACCCATGAAAAGAAGTCTCTGCCCCCTGAGTAATACCAGCCCACATACACTCACCTAAAGGATTACTAGCAACATCTGTTCAATTTCTCATGAATGCAATTATCTAATCAACCAATCACATGACAGTTGCTTCAATGCATTTAGGGGTGTGGTCCTGGTCAAGACAATCTCCTGAACTCCAAACTGAATGGCAGAATGGGAAAGAAAGGTGATTTAAGCAATTTTGAGCGTGGCATAGTAGTTGGTGCCAGAGGGGCTGGTCTGAGTATTTCACAATCTGCTCAGTTACTGGGATTTTCACTCACAATCATTTCTAGGGTTTACAAAGAATGGTGTGAAAAGGGAAAAACATTCAGTATGTGGCAGTCCTGTGGGCGAAAATGCCTTGTTGATGCTAGAGGTCAGAGGAGAATGGGCTGACTGATTCAAGCTGATACAAGAGCTACATGGACTGAAATAACCAAGGTATGCAGCAAAGCATCTGTGTAGCCACAACACGCACAACCTTGAGGCAGATGGTCTACAACAGCAGAAGACCCCACCGGGTACCACTCATCTCCACTACAAATAGGAAAAAGAGGCTACAATTTGCACGAGCTCACCAAAATTGGACAGTTGAAGACTGGAAAAATGCTGCCTGGTCTGATGAGTCTTGATAGAGTCAGAATTTGGCATAAACAGAATAACATGGATCCATCATGCCTTGTTACCACTGTGCAGACTGGTGGTGGTGGTGGTGTAATGGTGTGGGGGATGTTTTCTTGGCACACTTTAGGCCCCTTAGTGCCAGTTGGGCATTGTTTAAATGCCACGGGCTACCTGAGCATTGTTTCTGACCATGCCCATCCCTTCATGACCACCATGTACCCATCCTCTGATGGCTACTTCCAGCAGGATAATGCACCATGTCACAAAGCTCGAATCGTTTCAAATTGGTTTCTTGAACATGACAATGAGTTCACTGTACAGGAGCTTCGTGCCCTGGATGTACATCCCACAAATCTCCATCAACTGCAAGATGCTATCCTATCAATATTGGCCAATATTGCTAAAGAATGCTTTTTCAGCACCTTGTTTAATCAATGCCACGTAGAATGGGTACAGGCGCACTATTACGTGAACGACATTTGGTGATGTGCGGCGGCAACGATCGCCACTGCAGATCAGATCTTTATGATCCCCGGTGACTCCTGCGCAAAGTACCGCAATCGCTTGAACTCTTGTTTGCACCCGTTGTGTGCCATTGCATGATGTCACGTATACCCGCCAGCGGGAAGGTGGACCAAGGAACGCTCATCATCGTGGGATGTTGCTGGGATCCATCTTCCTGTCTCGAGAGGGGGGTATTCAGCTTTAGGCAGGGGTCACATTATTATTATTATTATTATTAATAAAGCGTCAACATATTCCGTGGCGCTGTAAAATGTAGGAAAACAAACAAGGGATACATAATGATACAGACAAGAATATACTTCAAATATGGACACTGGTATGTATGCAGTGGACCTGAGTGTGACCCCTGCAAGTGTTATTTTACATCATCTGCAGTGGTTGTAATGTTATGGCTGATCACTGTGATGGAAGAGCACAATGGATGAGCAGGCAGTGAGTGTTCTTAACATAGGACCGTACGACCAAGAAAATGGCTGCTCAAACTGCACAGGCCATTTATGGTAAGTAGATAAACCTATGAGATTTCTAACATCCTCAGCCATTCATTTAATGGGAGAAGAGTGCCTGCATTTTATTACAAGCAGATGGGAACTATTTTTACTCACAATGGAAATAGAAGCAGCTAGTTTTTGAAACACTGCTTTTTACGGCTGGTGTATGGGACGATTAAATAAAACACAACCATTTCTGGGAAGTTCTCCCATCTCTTTTGTGGGTAGTAAAGTCATTCAGTATTATGGTGAATGACTTCTTCTGTGTGACCAGTTGTAGATAGGAGTAACTGCAAACAAGACAGCAATGACTGCACACATGTTAAAATAATGACATGGAATAGCCTGACTGTTCTAATGGTAAAACACCAACTCCTTTTGAATCTCTGCAAAGAGGAGCAGTGTTCATTTAGCTACTCCTCATTGGGGTGCCCAGCTAAGCAGCCTTTACCCATATTATGGCTGCATATCAGAAGTCATTGGATGAAGACTGCCTTCTTAAAGAGACTCCGTAACAAAAATTGCATCCTGTTTTTTATCATCCTACAACTTCCAAAAGCTATTCTAATGTGTTCTGGCTTACTGCAGCACGTTCTACTATCACCATCTCTGTAATAAATCAACTTATCTCTCTCTTGTCAGACTTGTCGGCCTGTGTCTGGAAGGCTGCCAAGTTCTTCAGTGTTGTGGTTCTGTGATGCATCTCCCTCCTCCAGGCCCTCTCTGCACACTGCCTGTGTATTATTTAGAGTAGGGCAGCTTCTCTCTTCTCTCTTATCTTTTACAAGCTGGATAAATCCTCCTCTGAGCTGGCTGGGCTTTCACATACTGAGGAATTACATACAGGCAGAGCTGTCTGCACTCTGCAGGAAGAAACAGCCTGACACTTCAGTGGAAGATAGCTGCAGGGGGAAAGAAACTCACAAATGATCTCTTGAGATTCAAAAGGAAGGGTGTATACAGCCTGCTTGTGTATGAATGTATTTTCTATGTGTGGACATACTGTACATCAACCTACTTCCTGTTTTGGTGGCCATTTTGTTTGTTTATAAACAAACTTTTAAAAACTGTTTTTAACCACTTTTAATGCGGCGAGGAGCGGCGAAATTGTGACAGAGGGTAATAGGAGATGTCCCCTAACGCACTGGTATGTTTACTTTTGTGCGATTTTAACAATACAGATTCTCTTTAAGATTGGGGCTATTGGTGTCTGCTGTTATCCTAATGTGTCTTTTTGGATGTAATGTATGGAAGAAAACACGTTATGTAAGCACTTGTTTTTAGGGTAAACACTATCAAGCCACTGTGTAAAAATGAAAACACATCACTAGGGGGAAAAAAACAGATAGTGTGGCAAGTAGGGATGAGCAAGCACATTTTTTATGTTTGATTTGTGGCAAGACTTAGCAATGTTTGCTTGCTATTAATTTTTTGTGATAATGGTGTACATTTGTGTTAAGTTTTGACTGCACATATTTCTGTAAATTCACTGCCAATTTTTGAAGATGAAATGAATTGAAGAATACTGCAGACTTTAGTGGTTAATAGCAAACTGCCCATACGCTAGAATCACCATATTTGCTAGGTATGTTAAGGAGAACAGTGGGAACACGGGGAAACAAAATATCTGTCAAAAAGACTTCTTACTTTTTGAGAATGCAATACATGTGGGTGGGTGGGAAGCACAGCAGTAGCCAGTGGGAGTGTTGGAGATTGCTATACTAAGTCTAGCAAAGCTTTCAAAGCATCTTTAAAAGTCCCTCCAGGGTACCCCAATGAACCCTTAACAGACCAAGGGAATCTGGAGGGTTCCCATTGGTCTGATAAAGGACCAATGGGCATCCCTGGCGGGAATTGTAAAGATGCTTTAGAGGATTTGCTATACCTAGTATAGCTGGTGCTGCAGCGTCTAGCTGCGTGTTTGGTGGCAGGTGCGTGGAGATCTTCAACAAGTTATCTGAGCAGGACAATTCCCTAGGATATTGGGATGAGAACATTAACTCAAGGTAAGTATTTGTGGTTTATTAAGATTAATAAAAATACTTTTCTCTAAGCAATTTTCCTGACTGATTCACTGATTGTATTATTAAAAAACAAACCAATCTACCATACCCATGTCTGCACTAATTTCCCCCACTGTAACCTATCCTACAATCTGTTCAATGTCCAATGGGCATAAATCTGCTAGTACTAGAATGGAAACTCAGGAACTGTAGCAATAGAATCATGTTTACAGACAGAAGTAGTACGTTGCTTCTGTTTATATTTTATGCTTGTGCAAAATTTTATCTGGAGATGATATATTATTTTCTGTGCTGCAGTGGTTGGATACTCCTAGTAAATGTTATTTTGTGACAGTTGCTTTGTTTCTCCTCTCTGTGTTCATGTTGTTACCTGCAAGTGAAAGACAGTGCGCACATTTGTTTCCTGACTTCTTTGCTGTGAGGCATCCTATCAGCTTGATTCACTAACCAGCGCTAAGCCGGTTAGTGAGCCTAAACACATAGTGGGAGCAAACCACAGAGTTAAGTGGTTTGCGCCCATATATCGCGCACAGCCCAGGGCAGTGCACGCTCAGCCGGTAACAGTGCGCAGTGCGACGATAACGTCGCACCCGCTGCCCTATAAGCGAAAATAGTGCATGTTATCGTCGCACCGCACACTATTACCGGCTGCGCACACACTGCCCTGGGCTGTGCGCGATGTAGCTTTGCGGGCCTATTAGGGCCCACAAAGCTACTTATGGGCCACTAAGTGGCTGTTCAGTCCGGCGCTATCACTTAGCGCCGGTTAGTGAATCAAGCCCTATATGTGATAAATGGATAAATGAACAGAACACTTTTCAACAAGGAATTTTAACTCTGTCACTGATCTTTCCCCTGCTGTTAACCTTCCTCCTCTTTGCTGCCATTATCTCCAGGTGCCCACAGTCACCCTGTGAGCCGAGTAACTACAGGCATTGGGAGATAAAGACAGCATAGAGGAGGAAACGTGCCAACCGGAAAGGGGAGGGCTACAGGACTTTGCTGTTCTAATAATCTGAAAGTAGTATAATAGAGGGACATTTCACCAGC
Organism: Hyperolius riggenbachi; assembly: GCF_040937935.1. Classification (NCBI taxonomy): domain Eukaryota; kingdom Metazoa; phylum Chordata; class Amphibia; order Anura; family Hyperoliidae; genus Hyperolius; species Hyperolius riggenbachi. The sequence goes on along the minus strand of NC_090648.1, from coordinate 248,930,661 downwards.
TACACCCCCCCCCCCCACATAGATACTGCTGTGCCACCTCAACGATCAACCACTATAAAGCCATCCTGCTCAATCACATGTGTTTCTGGTAGACGTCGCTTATCGAAATTATGATCGGACAGCATGTTGGGGCATGATTCTGCCAAATCATGATCAATTCTGCCAAAGAATGTCTCATAGCGTTTGTGCACCTTTTGTGTCTTATAGCAGTCTTAGAAATGAATATGTGACAGTTAGAGAGTTGGTCTTTCAATAATTACAGTGTTTGTGGACTCCTGACAGACCTTTGCATCTTTCATCCAGTGCTGCACTAATATTTTTTTTTTTAATTCTGAGGCATGGGAAAAGCACAATAAATGTCAATGGATCTGTGGGAAAGGGTAGTTGAACTCTATAAAACAGGAAAGGGATGTAAGAAGGTATCCAAGGAACTGAGAATGCCAATCAGCAGTGTTCAAACTCTAATTATAATTATAGAAAATGATGGGTTCTGTTGAAACCAAACCACATTCAGGTAGAACAACTAGTAATTCAGCTGCAACTGCCAGAAAAATTGTTTGAGATGCAAGGAAAAACCCACAAATAACATCTGGTAAAATACAGGACTTTCTGAAAATATGTTGAGTGGCAGGCTCAAAATGCACAATAAGGAGGCACTGGAAAAAATATGGGAGGCATGGTTAAGCTGCCAGAAGAAAGCCTGTTCTGTTTCGAATTCCCGCTTTATGTGTGAGGCATACTCCAGAAGACCCAGTCTGTATAGCAGTATAACTCCACACTGATTTAGAAACCTCCACAGGCAGTTTACTCGATGAAATAATGACTCCAAGTATAATCTGTAGTATCTTTACTTGCGTTGAAAGCATACAAAGATGTTTTTTAGAGCATATTCATAGTTAAAAATATGATGCGACTACAAGCACAGCAGGATCTCCTCACTAACTGAACTCAACTGTTGCAGAAACATCTAGACAAGGCTGTTGAGCAGGGAGTTACAGTTGGGAAATGCTAAATAACTAAATCTTGCAGGGGGACTGGAATATACTAATTCAAAGAATATAAATAATGTTAAATAACATTAAAGGAGGCTGTTGTGACAGCACACTCCCCGCTTGGTATCGGTAGATACCACTATATATAATACAATTTAACATTGAAAACTATAAGTATAATTAAGACTTGTAGAGAAGAGAGAAAACATAAAACATAAACATTAATTCTTGAATGCAGATCTTTGAAGAATCTTCCATCACTGGAGAAAGGATGTAACTCAGTAGACTCGAAGGCATATCAGGCTGTTCCCTTGGATCGAGTAGATAAGACATCTTCATTTGAAGGCAAGAGTAAGACTGTCTCCGTGATGGGTCTAAACAAAGTCTTAACACTACCATTTCTTGCTGTCTTCACTTTCACCTTGCGAACCTTTCCATCATCACTAGTGATTGCCTTTATAAAGTGATCATTCATATCGGGTTTGTTCTTCAGAATTTTTTTAAGTGAAGTTAGCCTAGAAATAGCTTGTTTCTTGTTATTTGGAAGTCTAATTCTTGGTGAACGAAATGGTAAAGGAGCTACCCAACTGTTAGTTTCATCCTTGAAGAATTCATTATTCAAGATGTTTATGAACTCTTTATCCTCAATGGAAGGAACTGTCTTATTTTCATCACGAGTTATTTGGAATATAGTGTCACCAAAGTCTTGATGAGAACTGTTCTTACAACTGATTTGCTTTTGTACATCGCATGAAGTCTTTAAACTGAAACTCTCCTGAACTTGAAAGTTAAAAGGATGTTTAAGTGAATGAAAGGTGCATTCAGATTCTCTGATGCTGGTCTTGCATGAGAACACATCATAAGACTCTTGAAATGTATTTAAGTAAACATCTCCTATTATGACCCATCCAAAATCTAATTTCTGTGCATAAGGGGCATCATTTGGTCCATTGCATTGTTGTCGCACCTTATGGACTCTTGGGATATCTCTGCCTAAAAGAAGGAGAATCTTTGCATCATCATCAAGCGGTGGAATGTAACTGGCTATGTGTTTCATATGAGGATGAAAAAGAGCCGCTTCTGGTGTAGGGATCTCTTCTCGATTGTTTGGCAACTGATCACATTCGATAAGTGTTGGAAGTGAAAATTCTGTGTTTCCATACTCAGATGCTACCACAAAACCATGTGCTCTTCTTCCAGATACCTTAACCAGGCCTGAGCAAGTTCGTAAAGTATAGGGCCATGTTTCTCCTTGAATATTGAACACGTTGAAGAATTCTGGACTAGCTAATGAACGATTGCTCTGGTCGTCAAGGATAGCATACATCTTCACTGCGCTCTGTGGTCGTCCTTCTGGATATACCTTGACCAGACATATTTTACTGCATGACTTTCTGTGGAATCCTTCTTCACATACCTCAGTACATTTTGTGGATACAGATGCTGTCATTTCCTCAGTACTCTCCCCGCCATAACTTGGTGTGGTCTTTGAGGCTTGAGCAGTTTGAAGCACTTCTTTGGGAGAACTAGGATGATAAGCCGTTATGTGTTTATCACTGTTGCAGTCAAAACATTTGACAGGAACTTTACAGTCTTTAGCAAAGTGGTCTGTAGATGCACAACATCTATAACAAATATCGTGTTCTCTGAGGAAAGATTTGCGCTCTTCAAAGGGCATTTGTTTAAACACACGACAATTTCTAAGAGGGTGTGGCTTGTTATGAATAGAACATTGATCATTTTCGTTGACTTGCTGTGGTTTAAAATCAGAGTCTTGAGAACTTGAGAAGATTCCAGTATTCTTGACATAGATAGAGTTCCGTGAGTCCTTAAACTTGCCTTGAGTATCGCAATTTAAAGATGTTGAAGGAAGAACTGTAGTATCAAAAAATAAAAAGCTTGGGTCATTCTTTACAGTAGCTATGTCTCTAATGAATTTGGAGAAAAAAGAAAAAGGTGGAAAGGATACTTTATAGTCCTGTTTATATTTAGATCCTTTCTTTGCCCATTCACTCTGAATATTCGGTGGCAACTTCTGTACAATTGGGTTTACACCATGAGCTGTATCCAAGTAGACAAGACCTGGAAGGTGTGGGTCTGCCTTGGCTCTTTCTACTTCAAGAAGAAGGTCGCTTAATTCTTGAAACTTGTGGTTGTCCTTGTTAGACAGTTTTGGGAAGTTTCGAAGTCTCTTGAATAAAGCAAGCTCAATAGCTTCAGAACATCCATAAACTCTCTCTAATCTCTCCCAAACTATGTTAAGACCCGTTGCTGGATCATCGCAATGAACAGATTTCAGTCTTTTAACTTGTTCTGATGACTGCGGTCCCAACCATTTGATAAGTAGGTCAAGTTCTCCTATAGATTCAATCTCCAGGTTCTGGATTATAGTCTTGAATGTAGCTCGCCAACCTCTGTAGTTTTCTGGTTGATCATTAAATTTCGTTAGTCCAGAGTTAAGAAGCTCTCGGCGAATCATATACTTGCCAACTTCTTCCATTTCAGACTTTTCTGATTTTATTTCTGTACGTGGAAATGCGTCACCACTGCAGACAGTATGTGGCTTGTGCTGTTCCAGTGGTGATGTAGAGAATGGAGATGCAGATGCGTTTACTCCAGGCGAGGGTTTGATCTGTGTGATGTTTGGAGCATGGGAGCTTGAAAAAGACTGTGTTATGAGATTCATGGGATTTGTTCCAATTGGTTGTGATATTTCTTTGTGATTATATCTTGCTGAGGTCTGACAAGGTGTATAGATTTGTTCTCTTGGACTTGTAGTGTTGGACAGCATAGTAGAATCCTTCAAAGGTACAGTGTTAAACTGAGATTCATGTTTTAACGATATGCATTCTGGCTGCTTACTTGCTGAACAGGTAGGTGCAGAGACTTCAGCTGTATGTAGGGGAGTATATCCATTGTTCTGGTTCAGAACAAATTGCAAAGTTCGTTTAGCAGGATCGTCAGCAGACTTTAGGTTAGGGTAATTCATTCCTTCTTCCTCTTCCACAGCTTGTTCGAAGACCTTTAACCTTGCTAGAGCTGCTGCTTCTTCTCTTTTCTTTTGCAGAAGTTCTAACTGGGCCTCTGTCTCTGCCTGTACACGTGTTGCTTCTGCCTGTGCTTCTGCCTGCAAACGTGTTGCTTCTGCCTGTGCTTCTGCCTGCACACGTGTTGCTTCTGCCTGTGCTTCCGCCTGTACACGTGTTGCTTCTGCCTGTGCTTCCGCCTGTTTGCGTGCTGCGTCCGCCTGTTTGCGTGCTGCGTCCGCTTTAAGAGTCGATTCTTGTTCAAAGCAATAAGATTGTGCTTTTGCAGCCTCTGCTTCTGCACGGGCTTTGACTAACTGAATGCTTAATGCTGACCTCTGGGAGAGTGACTGCAGCGATTTGCTTGATCTAGTAAATCTGTGAGAGGTTGCTTGCACTGACGGTTTTTTTGAGTGTCTAGAAGAAATAGAGGTACAGGATGTAGTTTCGATCAATTTTGCTATCCTATTCTCTAACTGTAACTTCGCTTCCATAAACGCAACATGTCTCTGTTGATCAGCAGTGGTAAAGTCATTCAACTCTTTTGACGCTTGTTCTGTACTAACTTGTGATAGAAAGGAATAATATTTTTCAGAGAGTTTCCTGTAATTTTCATATGTCTTCTTAAGTCTTGTAAGTGCATTGTTTAATTGCTCTCCATTACTGCCAGTCTTCTCAATATCAGATATGTGTTGCAGCATTTTTATCCACAATTCAGACAGACTATGGGACATTCTTTCACTTTCTGCTTCATACCTCTCTCTTGCCTTTAGAGAAAGATGTATTGACCGCCTTGGTCTCTCAGGTAGTACAACATGTTTATCTGAATCATCTTGACCGAGCATTAATTCATCTTCCATGTTAATAGAATGCATAGAAATAGACATGCTCTATGGTTGCAGATATGATGCTTATGAATCTTATCACTGGGTGATTTTTTTTTTTTTTTTTAAACTTAATAGCGATAGTCCCAAACAGAAGAAATGTACAATTTCTGAAGCAATCTGTACTCACTGTATTCACTGTAGGAAGGCAAACAGGCAATTCTTGTACTTTTTTGCTGAATGTCTATTTACTCTTTGTAGATTTGTGTTTGATGTGTAGCTAGGTAATCCTTTATTGTATTGCAGATCAGTCCTTTACTGATGAGTTGACAGGAAATCCCATTACCTTCTTGCAGATATCGTATTTTTACTTATGAGTTGACAGGAAATCCCATTACCTTCTTGCAGATATCATATTTTTACTGTTCTGTTTCGAATTCCCGCTTTATGTGTGAGGCATACTCCAGAAGACCCAGTCTGTATAGCAGTATAACTCCACACTGATTTAGAAACCTCCACAGGCAGTTTACTCGATGAAATAATGACTCCAAGTATAATCTGTAGTATCTTTACTTGCGTTGAAAGCATACAATACAAAGATGTTTTTTAGAGCATATTCATAGTTAAAAATATGATGCGACTACAAGCACAGCAGGATCTCCTCACTAACTGAACTCAACTGTTGCAGAAACATCTAGACAAGGCTGTTGAGCAGGGAGTTACAGTTGGGAAATGCTAAATAACTAAATCTTGCAGGGGGACTGGAATATACTAATTCAAAGAATATAAATAATGTTAAATAACATTAAAGGAGGCTGTTGTGACAGCACAAAGCCATTACTATGCAAATGCCACAAAGTATCCCGCTTACAATATGCCAAACAGCACAGAGACAATCCTCAAACCTTAAAGAGACTCCGTAACAAAAATTGCATCCTGTTTTTTATCATCCTACAAGTTCCAAAAGCTATTCTAATGTGTTCTGGCTTACTGCAGCACTTTGTACTATCACAGTCTCTGTAATAAATCAACTTATCTCTCTCTTGTCAGACTTGTCAGCCTGTGTCTGGAAGGCTGCCAAGTTCTTCAGTGTTGTGGTTCTGCTATGAACTCCCCCTTCCAGGCCCCTCTCTGCACACTGCCTGTGTGTTATTTAGATTAGAGCAGCTTCTCTCTTCTCTCTTATCTTTTACAAGCTGGATAAATCGTCCTCTGAGCTGGCTGGGCTTTCACATAGTGAGGAATTACAGACAAGGGCAAAGCTGTTTGCAGGAAGAAAAGAGCAGCCTGAAACTTCAGTGCATGAGATATGCAGGGGGAAAGAAACACACAAATGATCTCTTGAGATTCAAAAGGAAGGTTGTATACAGCCTGCTTGTGTATGGATGTATTTTCTATGTGTGGACATACTGTACATCAACCTACTTCCTGTTTTGGTGGCCATTTTGTTTGTTTATAAACAAACTTTTTAAAACTGTTTTTAACCACTTTTAATGCGGCGGGGAGCGGCGAAATTGTGACAGAGGGTAATAGGAGGTGTCCCCTAACGCACTGGTATGTTTACTTTTGTGTGATTTTAACAATACAGATTCTCTTTAAGGCACAAAGTCATTTTGAGTGATGACACTAAAACATTTTGGCCACAACCATAAACGTTACATTTGGAGAGGAGTCAACAAGGCCTATGATGAAAAGTACACCATTCCTACAGTGAAGCATGGTAGTGGATCACTGATGTTTTAGGATGTGTGAGCTACAAAGGCACAGGAAATTTGGTTAGAATTTATGGCAATATGAATGGAGTAAGTTATCAAAAAATACTAGAGGAAAATTTGCACTCATCAGCCAGGAAACTGAGCATGGGATGTACTTGGACATTCCATCATGACAATCATCCAAAACACAAGGCTAGGTCTACCTGTCATCGACAATAGCAAAATAAAGAGAGAAAGTACTAGAGGGGTATCACGCTGATAGGTGAAGAGAGTTAGCGTAACAAGTGCAAGTCAGAAGACTGGAGAGAAAGCATAGTCAGAGACAAGCTGAGGTCATACACGTGAGCAGATGGCTGTAGTACAGAAGGGTCAGGCAAAATCATAGTCAAATAACAGGCAGAGTCATACACATAAGTCAGATATCAGTCGTATTGGAAGGAGCAAACAGAATCAAAGTCAGGGACAGGCCGAGTCATACACAGAGATCAGATGGCAGTAGTACAGAAGAGCTAGGCAAATTCGTAATCAGGAGGCAGGCAAAGGTCGGAACACAGACAATATACAATATTACAATAATACAATACTGACTGACTAGAGTACATATACAGTATATCGTGCTAATGCACAATATATGAAATGTAGCTCTCAATTCTCACACTAGCTAGGGGCCAAGAACCAGCGAACTGATTAGTATCAAGGCCAATGAGAAAGTGAATGCTCTGGCCTTAAAGAGACTCTGTAACAAAATGTTCAGCCTTATTTCTTCTATGCTATAAGTTCCTATACCTGTTCTAATGTGGTCTGTTCTACTGCAGCCTTTTCTAGTTGCTCTGTCTCTGTAACATCTCTGTTAGATAATCTAATCTTCTTTCCTTTGCCAGCTTTGTCGGCTCAGGCAGGAATGTGCTGCTCTGCTTGTGATAGATAGGGAGAAGCTATACACACCCTCTCCACGCCCCCTGCAGGCTCTGTATGAGTCACAAACTGAGCTTCTCTGAGCCTCTCACATGCTGGTTAGCAGCCCTGTTTTTTGTTTGTAAACACTGCCTAAAACTGGCAATTACAAGCCAGGATCTCAGCGGGGAGTGGCAGAAACAGCAAAGAGGGGCCCAGGAGAACATAATGAATAGAATGGTATGCTTTTTATTGTAAGAATTTTAGAGTACAGATTCTCTTTAAGTATTCAAGAGACACCGCATAAGCCCACCCCCAGAATTGACAGCACTTCCTGCAAAAAGGTGTCAACTGATGACATCACAGCTGACACCTCATCAGACACGCCTCCTCAGCCTATAAAGGCTGCTCTGCCCAGCGCGTGTCCGTCTGGACGTACTGCGCAAGCGCGTTGATCCACCGCCGCAGGGGTCCTGGGGCTTCCACTGGAGGACGGCAGAGCGGAAGTCCCACTACGTGAGCGAGTACCGCCGGAAACGCCGCGGGACTCACCGCAGGAAGGTAAGATTGCTACAAGGGGCCAGCTCAATCTCCTGACCTCAATATAATTTGGCCACTTTGGGGAGACCACGAACGTGCAGTTCATGGAAAAAGCCCAAGAATTTATGGGAACAGGAGGTTTTTTTGCCAAGGAGAATGGGCAGCTTCTGTCTGAAAAGATAATAAGAGCCTCATCCACAACTAGCACAACAGACTTACATCTGTCATTAATATTAAAGGGGGTAATACATGGTATTAAGAACTGGGGTATGTAAACTTATGATCAGTGTAGTTTGTGTAGTGATTATGATTTAAAAAGACTAAACACAGTCGTTTGACAATAAATGGCTTCAGCCAACCGCTAACCATGAGTGAACGAAAAGTTTTTTTGTATTCTCAATCATATTATATGAAAAGGGGTTAAGAAATCATAAATTCTGCCAGGGAATGTAAATTTATGAGCACAACTGTATCCTGCAGGGTAATGAGAAATTTGAGTACAACAGGAACATTTTGTAAGAAATTAATTCATAGGGTAGTGTAAGAGATTCAGGGTTGAGAAGTCCAATAACATCATAGGAAAATGGGTGGTGCTGGGGCAGGGGGGTGATTGCCAGTGGCGTAGCTAAGGAGCTGTGGGCCCCAATGCAAGTTTTACAACGGGGTCCCCCAAGCAGTCTATACATAACAATTGATACGCCCACCAAAACCTGCCAATGGCAACTACAGTGTCAGAGGTGCAAGTAGGGGATGGGAAATAGTTTGTTTATGATTTCCACAATTCAAAGTATCTATAGAAGTGATTATTTTGAGCACAGGACCAATAGAAAGCTAATACTGTAGTTGAGGGAGAGCCCTACGGGGCCCCTCTGGCCCAAGGGCCTCAATGCGGATGCAACATCTGCAACTCCTATTGCTACGCCCCTGGTGGGAGCATGTAAGAAAGATGACAAGAGAGGACAGATACCAGGTGCCATATGCTGTGTTCAGTCAGCACTCAGAGTGTTGTGAAGTGTTTGGCATGGTAGAAAGGGGAATAGAGGAAGCCTGTTCATCTCTTACACAAATATGGATTAATATATCTCTGTCACTACAGGATGTGTTGCATTTCTTACAATAATTTTATAGAAAAGGACTTGGGTTCAAAAAACGAGGAAATACAGTGCAATTTTAGCAAAATCTTATAGAAAAACTTTATTGGTACAAAATATCAAAAAATTGTTTAAAAAGCTTCTTCAATTCCACATGATTTGTCTTCATATAATCAATAATCAACCATAGGACATGGATAATTGAAGCTGATTGGTAGGTATTATATTCTGGCTTGATGCAACTTTGAATAAATGTTGTATTTTACAGGCGGCAACGACACATGTTCGTTTCGGGCTCTTTATATCATATGTATGCCCTTCATCAGGCCGTAATACAAATTTCTGTATGGCACAGTCAATCAGCACAAAGGCCAGAAAACTACATATAGTGGCACAGGCATCCAGGCCTACCAGATGCACAAGGGAATTCTTCCAAGGCGTGAGAGGAAAAGAACGCTGCTAGAGTGGAAGCTAGCAGCGTTCTTTTCCTCTCACGCCTTGGAAGAATTCCCTTGTGCATCTGGTAGGCCTGGATGCCTGTGCCACTATATGTAGTTTTCTGGCCTTTGTGCTGATTGACTGTGCCATACAGAAATTTGTATTACGGCCTGATGAAGGGCATACATATGATATAAAGAGCCCGAAACGAACATGTGTCGTTGCCGCCTGTAAAATACAACATTTATTCAAAGTTGCATTAAGCCAGAATATAATACCTACCAATCAGCTTCAATTATCCATGTCCTATGGTTGATTATTGATTATATGAAGACAAATCATGTGGAATTGAAGAAGCTTTTTAAACAATTTTTTGATATTTTGTACCAATAAAGTTTTTCTATAAGATTTTGCTAAAATTGCACTGTATTTCCTCGTTTTTTGAACCCAAGTCCTTTTCTATAAAATTATTGAGGTCTTGTGGGCAAGGTGGATTGCCCTTAAGAGGACTTTGTGTTTTTGATCCTTCACTTTAAAAAGGATGATACCCAATTATACGTATTCAGGCATTTCTTACAATAATAGGATGGCCACCAAGAGTTTTGTACTTTTATTTTTGTAACTGCTGGAACGTTGTAGTCTGTGTCTCGTGCGACCATTAGGTTGCACGTAGCTAATGTCAGTGACCAAATAAGTATCATGGCAGGTACATCTGCAAAATGACTGACCTGGCAGATAGAGGGCACGCCCACATTCTCAGCTGCAGCAAAGACAGAACATGGAGGTACCCTAGCTTTGTTGTAAAATGAATTCCTCTTCTACTCCATTGAAGGAGACTTATTGTTTATTATGAGTCATGGGGCTCTTCTTTACAGTATTTTGTTCTATTTTCAGCAGAAGTTCCACTTTAAAAATTGCAAACTGTTGTACAGTATTTACATTTCCTATATTATCATTTTTTTTACTTGGAAAGATCCTAGTAAAACTGATAGATATATGACAAGTTGACTAGAAGCAACATGCAGCTGGGCTGTAAAAATGCCTCCCAGTCAATGAAGTGCTCTATTACAGCTGTCTGTCTGCATATTTCCCTGATCTGGGGGATGCTGGGAATCGGTCATTTCTATATCGTGTACTCACATGAATCTCTAGGGAAATACTTGTCTTTTTCTACAGATATTATTTTCTACAGTATTTCCCTGTAAGATAACGTGGAGATCATGTTTTCCTTGTGGAGAAGGATGGCCTGATAATAATATGTTATCCAGTGAGTAGCTGGGTGACACAGAGAGCGGGAAATCAGAAATAAAATATAGTGGTGTCACCTGCATGGTGTGCCATGGGTATGTGATTCACAAGACTGACTGTCCTGAATTACAAAATACATATCATTCAACTAGTATTTTGCTGTTTGCTTGAATCTCGGCTGTAATTTGGATTAGCTGGCAGCTGGCTTTTCATTACCCCAGGTTACAGCATCCACATATATTCACAGCACAGCCAGGAAAGTATTTGTGGCATTTGAGTGCTACTCCTGTGGAATGACTATGAAGCCAAGCAAGTGAATGTTTGTGGTTTTTACAGCATATTTCCATTAACACAATGCCTGTGTGGCAAAAGCTGCAGTAATATGGATTATCAGCCCTTCCTTGTTGGAAAACTCCTCTCCAAGATTATTTGTGGTTTATGATTGTACTTTGTTACATTGGCGTAGGGCTCTTTTACATCATACTCGCTGCTGTGCACATTTTGGCAGCGCATGTGGTGTGCGACACGCAAGAATGGCAGAAGTGATTCTAGATTCAAGCACTTTATTGTCATTGTGTAAAACAATTAAATTACTTAGACAGCACTGCTGTTCACATCGTATGCGCTGTGCAGCAGTGTGATGCGTTACGATGCATTTTACAGGAAGTGCAGCGCTGACCCATTCACTACAGTGAATGGGATCAGCAGCACAAGCATAGTGGCGCAGATGGCGTGCGATCGTGCGTGTTGCATTCCAATCCCGCAGCCATTTGCGCTTTATGATGTGAACGAGCCCTTATTACAATTTGTGAAATTAATATTTGAATGATGTTTTTAGATAGTTGTTGATAAGCAAGTTCCTCTGTACAGGAACAAGCAGAAATGAAAGGCCAGAGAAACATATTCCAACAGTTTGTGTTATCTTCCTGCTACAATGTACAGTTATACGATTTAATGTCTGTGTCCCCCACATCCTACAGAAGACTGGATGCTGCAGACATCTCATGAATTCATGTAACCCGGGTGACAAGTGCTGTCATTTAGGCCCTGGCTTTACATTTCAGCACATGCATTATATGCTAGCTTAACATATAAACCTTGCTGAAGAATGGGTCAGGACAACCTTCTTAAATGGCAGTTGTTGGCAGAGAAGAAAAAAGGGATCTATTTATAGGTATAGAAATTCCAGGAAAAGTATGCTTGCTTGTATTCACCTTATTCCAGTTTAATAAAGAAAATGCCAATAGATGCATAGAGAGGCATTCATCCAGAGTGCGTAGCAGATGTGCAGTAAATTGGTGAGGAATCTGTGAAGTACTAAGACAGCTAAGAACAGAAGAGATGAACGTTTGCACCCTTGTCTAGTAGTGTGTCAAAATGACCAAGTTTGTCTGCCTCTTCTTTTAGCTATTTACACGTATTAGATATAATCAAGCTAAGTAATGCATAGTTTGTCCATAAAGTGGGAAAAAACCCTGAAATAACATTCAATAAAAATGTGTTTTCCTACTTTTGATTACCCATACAGTTATCATATTTGCTTTTGTGCACATGTAATATACTGTCTGTTTAAAAATTACAAATTCCTAAAGTGCAGTTTATCTATTCTGAAAACTGCCATTGCATTTTATTGCATATCTGGTGTATTTATATATGGCCTGATAATAATATGTTATTATTATGATAATAATAATATGATAATATGTTAATCTATCTAATGATCACTTCTCAGCTCTCTCTGCTTCTCAGCTCAGTACAGCTCAGTTTTGGCAGTTTGCTAATGTTTACTAAATGTATCTGACAAAGGAATGTAAGCAAAAGATAATGTTATTACCGCTTCGGATGCATCAAGAAGCATTCCACTGAAGCAATGAGCTTTCTGCTGTAGAAAAAAGTGCTGTGTTTAACTTTTTGTAGGTTGTTCTACTACAATTTTTTTTTCTTTTTTCTGTGGTGGTAGATTTTATGCAGTAAATAATCTTTTAGAACAAAGAGGAAATGTTGAGTTTCATATCACTGTTATGTCTGTACTAGGCACTGGCTTTTATTCTTGTATTTTTGAAGTGACACTTGTTGATTCATAAATTTGCCAAAATCTCCACAAATAGAAGGCTGAATTCTGCCAGTTAATTTTATGCCAATACATTTTACCAAACCACACCCAGGAAAATCTAAGTTTTACCAGCTGCCAAAACATGAGATTATATTATGAGCAAAGTGTACTGATGCTGTTAATAACTGTTGCCGCCTGTCTACTGACTCAGGAGGTTAGATTATTCACTCAGTTTAGCATAACTCATTCAGTTTTCTTGTTCTAGTATTAGCAGTGGCATAGCTAAGGAGCTGTGGGCCCTGATGCAAGTTTTACATTGGGCCACCCCCCCCCCCCCCCAAACACTCTATACATAACAATTTTTACGGCACACCAAAATCTGCCAATGACAACTACAGTGTCAGAGGTGCAAGAAGGGGATAGGGAGCGGTTTGTTAATGATTACCACTATTCAAAGCATCTATAGAAGTGATTATTATGAGCACAGGACCAATATAGAGCTAATACTGTAGTTGAGGGAGGGCCCTTCGGGGCCCCTCTGGCCCAAGGGCCCCAGTGTGACTGCAGTGCTACCTCTGCACCCCCTATTGCTACGCCCCTGAGTATTAGATAACATCGTGTTGTCCACCTTCTGATCACAGTAATATTACCGCAGGTGAATTATGAGCTTCTAAATCCTTACACTTCCCCTCCTTTTTCCTTATTGTTTTCTATCCCCTTCATAACAAACTTACAAATGCATTCACATGGCTAATCAAGCAATATGCTTGTATTACTACTATATTATCACTATGCATTCTTACAGCACTGACATCTTCTGCAGAACTTTATAGAGTACAATGAATTACTAATGTCACTAACTGCCCCCCAGAAGGGTACACAATCCATTGTCCTTGCTATGGTCTTAAGGTGGTTACTAACTGTTCAATTTTTAGTGAAGAATTGTTTGAGCGATCAGATAATTGTGATTAGATTGGGAATATCAACAGATTTTATTTTCTGCCAATCGACTGCAAACGATTCTTAAAGTGATCTTTCAACAGAAATTTTGTCTATCAGAAAACTGTTTTTTTTTTATAACCGGTTGTGATGGCTAGGCAGCACAGATTGATGTGTTGATGGTGCAATAATCAAAGTATTACGACATGTTATTTATTTTCTAAAAATTGGATCGTTCGTGGTCACCTTTACTCTAATGTCCTTGCCACTTTCTATGTCTAATCTGGAGGGCAGCTAACTATGTACCAGTATGTTTCTGGGATGTGGAGGGAAACTGGAGTGAATGGAAGAAACCTATGCAAATATGAGAACATACAAACTCCATGCATATATTGTACTGTCCTAGATTTCAGTCTGGGACTTTTAGCATTGTGATCAAGAGATTTAATACCTTGTTTTTAACTTTCCCTTTAAAACCAGTGTATTGCAAATAAAGTATGTGCTTACAAGGTGTTGGCTATGCTGGACATAGCATCTCTAGCTTCTGGGTAAGTTAGGCTTTTTGCAGTCAGCCTTTGTTTTTGTGAGCATCCATACGAATGATTGGAAGCATTATTTTAGTATCTTCTATTAGGATTTCACTGCTGTGACGTGTGAATAAGCAAAACAAAATAAAAAAGCAAGTTTACAGCTGACCTGCAGAGGGTGTATTTTACTCAATGAAAATTGAATTTTACATTACAGCCTTGACCATATATAACATAATAAACCACCACCCATCGGCGTCGGTAGGGCCTTTGATCCGGGGCACCGGCCAGGAACCTGTTGCCATGGTGCCCCGGATCGATTGATTGGCAGGAGGGGGCACTGGGTGGAGCGGAGCAGGCAGTTAAAAACTCACCTCCGATCGCAGCCTCCAGCTTCTTCCGACTTCCTCCCCGGCGTCTGTTGCCTTGATTACAGGGGACCTGTGATGTCATCACAGGGGGCGCTGTTACCAATGGGAACTACGCCGGGGAGGAAGTCGGAAGAAGCTGGAGGCTGCAATCGGAGGTGAGTTTTTAACTGCCCTCTAACCCCCCGCTCCGCCCAGCACCCGCCTCCTACATTGGGGAAACTACCTATCTAACCTACGCTGGGGGCATCTACCTATCTAACCTATGCTGGGGGCAGCTACCTATCTAACCTACGCTGGGGGCATCTACCTATCTAACCTATGCTGGGGGCAGCTACCTATCTAACCTACGCTGGAGAAAGCTACCTATCTAACCTATGCTGGGAGCAGCTACCTATCTCACCTACGCTGGGGGAAGCTACCTATCTCACCTACGCTGGGGGAAGCTAGCTATCTCACCTACGCTGGGGCAGCTAGCTATCTCACCTACGCTGGGGGCATCTACCTATCTAACCTACGCTGGGGCATCTACCTATCTAACATACACTGGGGGCATCTACCTATCTAACCTATGCTGGGGGAAGCTACCTATCTCACCTACGCTGGGGGCAGCTACCTATCTAACCTATGCTGGGAGCAGCTACCTATCTCACCTACGCTGGGGACAGCTACCTATCTCACCTACGCTGGGGCAACTACCTATCTCACCTACACTAGGGGCAGCTACCTATCTCACCTACGCTGGGGGCAGCTACCTATCTAACCTATGCTGGGGGCCTCTACCTATCTAACCTATGCTGGGGGCATCTACCTATCTAACATACGCTGGGGGCATCTACCTATCTAACCTACGCTGGGGGCATCTACCTATCTAACCTACGCTGGGGGCATCTACCTATCTCACCTGCGCTGGGGGCAGCTACCTATCTCACCTACGCTGGGGCAGCTACCTATCTCACCTACGCTGGGGGCAGCTACCTATCTCACCTACGCTGGGGGCAGCTACCTATCTCACCTACGCTGGGGGCAGCTACCTATCTAACCTATGCTGGGGGCCTCTACCTACAGTGGTGTGAAAAACTATTTGCCCCCTTCCTGATTTCTTATTCTTTTGCATGTTTGTCACACTTAAATGTTTCTGCTCATCAAAAACCGTTAACTATTAGTCAAAGATAACATAATTGAACACAAAATGCAGTTTTAAATGATGTTTTTTTATTATTTAGTGAGAAAAATAACTCAAAACCTACATGGCCCTGTGTGAAAAAGAAATTGCACCCTGAACCTAACAACTGGTTGGGCCACCCTTAGCAGCAATAACTGCAATCAAGCGTTTGCGATAACTTGCAACGAGTCTTTTACAGCGCTCTGGAGGAATTTTGGCCCACTCATCCTTGCAGAATTGTTGTAATTAAGCTTTATTTGAGGGTTTTCTAGCATGAACCGCCTTTTTAAGGTCATGCCACAACATCTCAATAGGATTCAGGTCAGGACTTTGACTAAGCCACTCCAAAGTCTTCATTTTGTTTTTCTTCAGCCATTCAGAGGTGGATTTGCTGGTGTGTTTTGGGTCACAGTCCTGCTTCAGCACCCAAGATCGCTTCAGCTTGAGTTGACGAACAGATGGCCGGACATTCTCCTTCAGGATTTTTTGGTAGACAGTAGAATTCATGGTTCTATCTATCACAGCACCTTCCAGGTCCTGAAGCAGCAAAACAACCCCAGACCATCACACTACCACCACCATATTTTACTGTTGGTATGATGTTCTTTTGCTGAAATGCTGTGTTACTTCTACGCCAGATGTAACGGGACACGCACCTTCCAAAAAGTTCAACTTTTGTCTCGTCGGTCCACAAGGTATTTTCCCAAAAGTCTTGCCAATCATTGAGATGTTTTTTTTAGCAAAATTGAGACGAGCCTTAATGTTCTTTTTGCTTAAAAGTGGTTTGCGCCTTGGATATCTGCCATGCAGACCATTTTTGCCCAGTCTCTTTCTTATGGTGGAGTCATGAACAATGACCTTAATTGAGGCAAGTGAGGCCTGCAGTTCTTTAGATGTTGTCCTGGGGTTTTTTGTGGCCTCTCGGATGAGTTTTCTCTGCGCTCTTGGGGTAATTTTGGTCGGCCAGCCACTCCTGGGAAGGTTCATCACTGTTCCATGTTTTTGCCATTTGTGGATAATGGCTCTCACTGTGGTTCGCTGGAGTCCCAAAGCTTTAGAAATGGCTTTATAACCTTTACCAGACTGATAGATCTCAATTACAGTACTTTTGTTCTCATTTGTTCCTGAATTTCTTTGGATCTTGGCATGATGTCTAGCTTTTGAGGTGCTTTTGGTCTACTTCTCTGTGTCAGATAGCTCCTATTTAAGTGATTTCTTGATTGAAACAGGTGTGGCAGTAATTAGGCCTGGGGCTGACTAAAGAAATTGAACTCAGGTGTGATAAATCACAGTTAAGTTATTTTTTAACAAAGGGGGCAATCACTTTTTCACACAGGGCCATGTAGATTTAGAGTTTTTTTTTCTCACTAAATAATAAAAAACCATCATTTAAAACTGCATTTTGTGTTCAATTATGTTATCTTTGACTAATAGTTAACGGTTTTTGATGAGCAGAAACATTTAAGTGCGACAAACATGCAAAAGAATAAGAAATCAGGAAGGGGGCAAATAGTTTTTCACACCACTGTATCTAACCTATGCTGGGGGCATCTACCTATCTAACCTACGCTGGGGGCAGCTACCTATCTAACCTACACTGGGGGAAGCTACCTATCTAACCTACGCTGAGGGCAGCTACCTATCTCACCTATGCTGAGGGCATCTACCTATCTAACCTATGCTGGGGCATCTACCTATCTAACCTACGCTGGGGGCATCTACCTATCTAACCTACGCTGGGGGCAGCTACCTATCTAACCTATGCTGGGGGCAGCTACCTATCTCACCTATGCTGGGAGCAGCTACCTATCTAACCTACGCTGGGGGAAGCTACCTATCTAACCTACGCTGGGGGAAGCTACCTATCTAACCTATGCTGGGAGAAGCCACCTATCTAACCTATGCTGGGGGCAGCTAACTATCTAACCTATGCTGGGGGCAGCTGCCTATCTAACCTATACTGGAGGCACCTACCTATCTAACCTATACTGGAGGCACCTACCTATCTAACCTATACTGGAGGGACCTACGTATCTAACTTATACTGGGGGAACATACCTATCTAACCTATACTGGAGGCACCTACCTATCAACAGCCAAGAAAAGCCCCAGGGCCCCAGCCCAGCAAAGCAGAGCCCTCAGCAAAGCAAACCCCCCCAGCCTAGCAAAGCATACAGCCAAGCAAACCTAGTAAAGCCCCCAGCCCAGCAAAGCCCCTCAAAATGCCCCCAGCAAATTGCCCAGCCCAGCAAAGCCTCCAGCAAGTCACCTTGCAAAGCCAGGCCGGCTCAACATCACCACTAGCCAAGCTGGCACAGCATCACCGTAAGCCAGGCCAGCACAGCATCACCACAAGCCAGGCCAGCACAGCACAGCATAGCATAGCATAAGTAACCACCAGCCAGGCAGCCCAGCATAACCGCTAGCCAAGTACAGCGCACAGGCTAGGCAGCTGAAGACAAGACAGAAGCCAGGTGACATCTACCAGGGGCTTCTATATGTGAAATACTGCCTATTGAATATATTTATAAGTTACGCCACTGCTAATGTTCATGTACATTTGGCCTCACCTATGACCACGCTCACTTTACACTGCATAACCATGCCCATTTTTCGGCACACTCATTCCCTCTTGGTGCCCAGGGGTGCCCCGGATCTCCCAGGAACGTAGAAACACCCCTGCCACCACCTATCACCTTCCCTTTTTTGAAGCAGGAATAGTCTAAAATCTGTAGCTGTAATCTGAAATTCCAAATAAAGCAGCCATTTGAAATAGACTATGAGGTATGAAAATAGGAGGAATCGAAATTTTGCTTTGAAAAAGATAAATAGCAAGCTGCCCAGCTTTGACATCTTGCTAACCTGTACATGTGATTATGTGAAAATTGGATTACAGTTGTGGTTTCCTGCTTACACTGCTGAGATGCAGCTTGTCTGTTGGAATTACTTCCACTATCAGCTCCTGGTTTCATGCTCAGGCTTAGCATTACATAGAGCAGACCTGTAGCATAAGGAGCAAAGATTAGGAGGTGGATAATTCTCACAGCGTGTATGCTTACTCTGCATCCTTTCACACAAGCATTAGTCTGAGGAAAATAGAGATGTAAAGTGAACAGTGCACACATTATTATTATTTCATGCTGCTTGGTAACAATCCCTTTGGAGACATAGTCGAAAATAATGAAATGAAAGCTTTAATAAATTAACAGAAACAAATAATGGTGTAATGGAACCTGTGCTGTGTGTAAAGCTGTGTGTAAAGCTGTGCGTACTAATGTCAGTGTGTTTCTTTACCTAAAACTGCGCATTTCCTGCTGGTAATATCCTTAGATGTGATCTTGCAGAACTGTAATAACCAACATTTACTGATATCACTACACACATAGGAAGCACACCTACAATGCTCACTACACAGGAAACTACAAAGATCACCTCAACATACCAATGCACACGGCACAACACACAACACACCAACTCAGTTTAGTTAAGTTATTCATGTACTAACAGTCCTAGATTTAGTTTTAAGTGCAGGCAAAATGCATACAATAATCTAGCAAACTTTCTGTACTCATAAACTGTAATGGAAGGTGTCAGTGTTTAAGCACTGTGTGCCTCTTGATGCTGAAACGCTGCCAATCCTTTGTATACCTGCTGTGATAAGACTATTTACATTTGCCAGTTATAGGGCTAATAGCTTTGCCAATATTCACACGCCAACAGATTCATTTCTGCTGTCCCCTATGCCTGGTACTCACTACGCAATTTTTCCATCACATCGACTGGAAATTCCCATTGATCAATAATTTCCAGCATGTCCAATCTGCTTCTAATCGAGAAAATGATCAATTCTGTGCCGCGGTGATCTCAAAATGTATCCCTTTTTTCAAACTGAAGCAAATCGGACATGCTGGAAATTATCGATCAGTGGGACTGTCCCGTCTATCCAATGGGAAAATTGCATGGTGTGCACCAGGCATAATGCTGGGAATGCACCATGCGTTTCTTAGGCAGATAGATGGTTTGATAGATCATTTCCGACATGTCTGATCTCACTTTAGATAATTTTACCGATTTCTGATAGAAGTGAATGGAAATTGATAAGAAAAGATACGAGAATCGAGCAGGAAATCAAGCGGAAAAACGAATCGAAACACGATCGAACGGCAAATCGACTGAAAAAACGCATTGTGTATTCCCAGCATAAGATAGATAACAAATTGGTTGGATTTGCTGTCAAATAAAAGTTCTGCCTTTCTTCACTTAGAGTGTACCTGAGGTGACATGTCACATGAGATAAACATGTGTATGTACAGTGCAAAACATATTAATAACCAGGCTGTTTGACTTGTTTATTTTGGTGCCTAAAAGAGTTCATTTCTAGGCATGGAAGTGACAGCTTCTGTATTGTCGGTACCTTGTCGGGAATATAGTAAACATCGCTGATAAGCAAACTACAGCCATACAAGTTTTCCTGGCAGAATACAACTTCTGAGGGCAGGTAAAGATAAAATACATGAACTATTGACCTTTTTCTAACTCTGGGATACATATTAGGCTGGCACTGAGCAGAGGCAACAAAACATTCAATCTACTTTGTAAATGTTTAAATATAAAATTAAACCATGCGGTATCTAAAAAAGGTAATTGTTAGGAGTAGGAGGATAAATACGATTGGTTCTCATCAGTGTATTTTCACCTCGGGTCACACAGTGCCAGATGATATGCCACTTTTTGATGTGTACACAGTGTAAGGGCCACCTATGGTTCCAGGCTTTACTGCTGGCAGGGGTGTCTCTAGCCATTTTGTCACTCCAGGCGAGAAAACCTGTGGCGCCCCCCCCCCCCTACCCGTGTGGTGCCCCCTGATGAAAATAATCATAACGCAACAATGTTTCACCATAAGAT
Source organism: Hyperolius riggenbachi (assembly GCF_040937935.1). Lineage (NCBI taxonomy): Eukaryota > Metazoa > Chordata > Amphibia > Anura > Hyperoliidae > Hyperolius > Hyperolius riggenbachi. The sequence goes on along the minus strand of NC_090648.1, from coordinate 248,909,936 downwards.
AAAAATAATGCAGCAATCTTTCACCAGAAAATAATCATAACGCAGCAATGATTCACTTAAAGGGAAGATCCGCGCAGGAATTAAAAAACAAACTGCACTTACCTGGAGCTTCTTCCAGCTCCTGCCAGTCGATCGGTGCCCTCACCGCAGCTCCTCTCCCTCCCAGCGTCCAGCGGTGAAGAACCCGACCTCGCCAGGTCGGCTTCCGGGTCGGCTTCATGTGCGCTCCACGGCGCGGGTCACGTGGTGTAAGTGACGTCATCTGGTCTCTACTGTGCAGTAGTTGTAGTAGTTCTGTGCTTGGGCAGTAGAGACCCAATGACGTCACGTACACCACGTGACCCCCCGCCGTGGAGCGCACAGAAGCCGACCCGCTGGACGTCGGGAGGGAGAGGAGCTGCGGTGAGGGCACCGATCGACTGCCAGGAGCTGGAAGAAGCCCCAGGTAAGTGCAGTTTGTTTTTTATATCCTGCGCGAACCTTCCCTTTAAAATAACCATAACGCAGCAATGATTCACCATAAAATAACCATAACGCAGCAATGTTTCACCATAGAATGATCATAACGCAGCAATGTTTCACCATAAAATAACCATAACGCAGCAATGATTCACCATAAAATAATCATAAGGCAGCAATGTTTCACCATAGAATAATCATAACGCAGCAATGTTTCACCATAAAATAACCATAACGCAGCAATGATTTTATCACCATAAAATAATCGTAATGTGGCCAGTGTCCCTAACAAATCTGCTCACAGTGCCTGCCCAGCACAGCTTGACCAGCCTTGCCCACCTACACCTAGTGACAGTCTGCCCAACTCACAACCCCACCCCCCCTACTGAAATCTCAGGGCCAGCCAGGGGAGGGGGCAGATAATATCAAGAGGGCACGCCACGTCACTCACTATGAGGGTCTTGCCTCTGCAGACTGTGTGCAGCATGTATGTCACAGTCTCCCTCCCTCTGAGTCCTGCCCAGACCCACACAGCAGGCATGATGCTTTATGCCTGTATTATTCTATATCCAGCCTAGAGGAGCCACTGCCTGCCAAGTGTTATAGGCGGGGGGGGGGGGTTGGGGGGGCTCAGGGCCAGCCAGGGGGGCATATAAAACATTATGAAAGAGCAGAGGGCACTCACTGTGAGGTGTCGCCTCTGCAGATACTGTGTGTAGCGCAGCCGGCGGTGGCACTGGTCCCTGGTGCGTCACACAATCTCAGTCACACGACTAACAGGCGGGGGGCGGAGTTTGGGGCGGCACCGCATGTATAAACAAACTAGCGTGCGGCCGCTCGCTCTGCATGGAGAGGGAGAGGGGGCGGACCAGTAGGCGGCGGCAGCGCACGCATAAGCTGACTAGCGTGCGCCTGCTCGTCTTTGAAGGGAGAGGGGCGGACCAGTAGGCGGCACGCACTGAGCTGCCTGTCACAGCGGCCCAGCGCCGACCTGACAATGAAAAAAAATAAACACACACACCGCAGCGAGAGAGCGCCCACGCCCACCCACGGCGCTCTAGGCCAAATTTTATAGTTGCCTGGTGACAGGGACGGCCCTGACTGCTGGTATAGACAGTAAGGTCACAGAGCTTATTCTACACTCCTGCACTATGTCCTTAGAATAATGGCAAAACAGACATGGAACAGGGATAGACCCCTTTCCTAAAGCAACCCCGAGACAGAACTGCCTCATGGTAGCAATATTTCTGGGGTCACCCTTGGTAGCAATTGCTCCAGGCTTCCCAGTAATTAAGTTCTGCTGCCCTAGTGCTATATTTTAGTTTATTTTACTGTCGGTGATAAACTGTGATGGGAAATACTTTTGTAACTCATCACTATTTAAGTATGAGATTACACGTCTGTTTTACTGTTATTTTAAATGTTCACATGGGACTCGCTTAACATTACACAAACGCAAACTGTGCCTCATCTACGACAGAATAACCTACTGATTAACCCCACATGAAGTCTGTACTTGACCTCTCACTGGCTGCGGCTTCTGGCAAAAGCCACGAGAGCACTCAAACAATCCCATCACATTTCTCTGTAAAATAGGGCCCCACTCTTATTGAACCGAACTAAGAAAAGCAGAGTAGGGTTCATTTACCCTTTCAAGTTAATTTAGAAAACGTGTTTAATGACCAAAATGTAACATAACTAAAGCCTGTTAACTGTATGAAGTCTTTCAGGGCCTCCTTATGTGCATGCTGTATTTATAGCCCTCTGTGAAACTTATCAAAATGCTTTGTAGCCAGTTTTACACTTGAGTGGACTGCTGATTATGAGATATACATCATTAGCCACTGAAAGGATTCTATATACGTTCCGTCAAATGTAGCTACACTGCACAAGCTGTTATGCTTTAGTAAGCATATTAAAAGGTATTTTCAGCAAATGGTTTATTCTCTCTCTATAAAATACTAGTAGAAATGAAAGGGTTTTGAAAAATAATATTGATACTTTCATTTCTGACTGTTGTATATTTACCAGTTCATTGGCTGTTATGTTTTCCCAGAGCCAGATTATCTTCAAGGCAATTCTAGGCAGTTGCCTAGGGCCTGGAGAGAGTTTAGGGGCCTGGTGGATGCTATCCTCTACCAAATCTCACTAAAATAAGCCAGGTGACCATCAGTGGTGGGCAAAAAGTGCTATCTTGCCTAGGGCCCCATTTTATCTTCATCCTTTTCTGCTTCTTTCTATAATTTGCTGAATGAGAATTCTAACATCTTAGGCTACTGTATGCATGTTCAGGATCAGTGACTTACTAAGAAATGGAAAAACAGAATGAATATAACATTCAAAAAAGTAGAAGTTGTTCACGAAGTCCAGAATAGCAGCATTCAAAGGAGTAACTGTTTTTCCCTCTAGTGCTGAGCAGTTTACAACAGGCTGTGCCCTCTGATTGCCTGAGGTAGATGTCATTCAAGAAGAAGAGCTCTATAATACATTTCTCAAACATAGATGTTCTAAAGCTCGGTTGAAAAGTGAGCAACCTTTAGTACCATAAAAGGAGGCGAGATAGAGGGGTGCTGATATATGGAATGAGTTAACATTTGTAGGGCATTTTTTCTTGTAAGCTTAACAGCACATAGGCAGCTACGGAGAGCAGTGGAAACTTTGAGCATGCTCAGTAAGCTATTCTGGTACCGTGTGTGCATACCATGTGTGCAATCTTCCATAGCCTAGGCACCACAAACAACATTGTCCTAGTGTGCCAACAGCTTTCAAGTACCAGGGAGTCAGCCAGCCTGCACCTGAATCCAGCATGGTGCGAGAACTCAAGTCAACAGAAAAAATCAACTGAGTCCCTAGCTGGCTTTAGTAATTTTAGCTCTAGTCATGGTGGTAACAAAGCCATAAAAATGCACAATGTTTAACCATCCTGGCGGTATGGACGAGCTCAGCTCGTCCATCACCGCCGGAGGCTGCCGCTCAGGCCCTGCTGGGCCGATTTGCACCAAATAAAGAGCAGCACACGCAGCCGGCACTTTGCCAGCCGCGTGTGCTGCCCGATCGCCGCCGCTCTGCGGCGATCCGCCGCGAGCAGCGGCGAAAGAGGGTCCCCCCAGCCGCCTGAGCCCAGCGTAGCCGGAACAAAAAGTTCCGGCCAGCGCTAAGGGCTGGATCGGAGGCGGCTGACGTCAGGACGTCGGCTGACGTCCATGACGTCACTCCGCTCGTCGCTATGGCGACGGTGTAAGCAAAACAAGGAAGGCCGCTCATTGCGGCCTTCCTTGTTTATTATGGGCGCCGGAGGCGATTGGAAGAACGCCTCCGGAGCGCCCTCTAGTGGGCTTTCATGCAGCCAACTTTCAGTTGGCTGCATGAAATAGTTTTTTTTTAATTTAAAAAAAACCCTCCCGCAGCCTCCCTGGCGATCTTATCAGAACGCCAGGGTGGTTAAGCACACAGACCTTTTGCAAGTGCTCCCATAGTCTAGGGTCAACTTCTTGAAGTAGGCCCATTAACCTACCAGCATGTTTTTGGGATGTGAGATGAAACCAGAGATCACATAGGGAAACCCACTCAAACACATAAACATACAATCTTCATTACTAGATGGATTTAAACGTGGGGCTGCAGTGCTGCAAGGCAAGCATTCTAACTACTGCTTCACTCTTCTGCACCACACTGAAATGAGGATTTCCTTAGGGTCCCTCTAATTAAGCCACTGCCAGCATTCAAATATCCTTAATATTGTTATGGTAGATACTATATTTTTACAAATCTAATGACGTGGAAAACATATGTTTCTCTCATCATACTCCAGGACAGCTCCCCTGAGATTACCATTGAGTCCCTCCCCTATGGAAACAAATGGAAATTAAATCAATCAATCGATCCGCCCTTGGTCTCACCCTATATAGCCAGTCCCCTCCTTCCCATCATCAGTTCTTCATTTGTTTCCACTCACCCATGGACTAGTGCAGTGTTTTATTGTTTTATACACCGTAGGGGAGCGTGCTATAGCACCTATGGTGGAGATAGGGCTTTTTTTCCCCATGAGAGAGCAGTCTATGCTTGTGTGGGCAGGACGGATGGAGGTGTTGGAACGCCTGGGGAGGCAGAAAAACACTACCTGTCGGCGCTGAAAGCTCTGGAGGAGAGCCGGGGGTGTCCTCTCTCATGGCCGCCTGTTCAAAAGTCTAAGTGCGGCGTCTTCCTGGCCGAGGCTGGAGGTCACGTGGGCGCGTTCCGTAATCCGGAAGGAAAGCGGAATGAGACGCGCGGAAGCTCCGCCCACCGCAGTACGAGTGGTGGTTCAGGCGGAAGGTTTTCTTTGACCTCGGGAGGCGGGGCTGAGAGCGGAGATCAGCTTTTAAGCTGCGGGGTACACGTGGACGCTGACACGCTGTCGGTGCGGACATGGAACAAGCGGAGGCCACCGCAGACAGCAGAGTACCAGCTGCGGATGAGACAACTCAGCAGACTCAGGTACAAGACAGTTCTGATCCCTGCACAGGTTACAATGAATGGTTTGGCAGGGTGGAACTGACAGAGATTGTTTGTGTTTTTTTCTCTTACAGAAGCATGCAAAGTCAGCTCAGAAAACAAACAAGTGCTCTAAATGTGGAGATGTTTTACCACCTACTTGTTCTAGATCCTCATGTGACAAGTGTAGGCATAAGGGGGATTCTAGCACAGATACTAATGTGGTAATGATAGATTTAATGAGGTCAATGAAGAGAGAATTGACAACCACATTTGCAGCCTTCAGAGCTGCTTTCCCCACGCAGCCACAGCCCCAGCCTCAGGTGCAGGTACAGCCCCAGGCCCTCCCCCCACCCCAGGCAGTAGTGGTCAGCACTGACTCAGCACCTATACAGGGTCGGACACAGGCTGAAGAGCAACCACTGGTACACGGTCCGCAGCAACCGTCACAGGGGTTGCCTACGGTTTTTGGGCTAGTTGAGCCTGACTCTCCCAATGAATCTTTTGAGGAGGGTTCGGGGGAATCGTTTGAGGATGGGGAGGCTAGAGATTCAGAGGGCCAGACAGCCTCCACATCTAAAATGGCCAGGTATCTGTTTAGTGTGGAGGATACAGCAGAGCTTTTAAAGGCTGTATATGAGTCCGAGAATATCCAGGACTCTACTCCAGCCACATCGGTTCAGGATGATATTTACAGGGGACTGGAGGAAACTGGTACCAGAACGTTTCCGGTGCACAAATCTATTAAAAGTGTGATATCAGCTCAGTGGAAACAGCCTGAAAAAAGATTATTCATACCAAAGTAATTTAAGAGAAGGTTTCCCTTTAAGCAGGAGGATCAGGATGTATGGGGAAAGTGCCCTAAATTAGATGCACCATTAGCCCAGTACTCTTAATCAGCAGACTTATCCTTTGAGGACGCGGGCAGTTTAAAGGATCCAATGGATCGTAAGGCAGAAATTCTTCTGAAAAGGGCATGGCAGGCAGCGGCCTTTGGGTTTAAACCCGCCATTGCAGCCATCTGCCTGACGCGCAATTTGGAAAAGTGGATGCGGGGGTTAAAGGCACACTTAGTGGCAGGTACCCCACATGAAAAGATCTTGGAATCCCTACCAGTCATGTCCAGGACAGTAGCTTTTTTGGCTGACGGGGCCACTGAATCTTTAAGGTCCACAGCCAAATCAACTGCTCTCATAAACTCCGCTAGGCGCGCAGTGTGGTTGAACACGTGGGAGGGCGATGTATCCTCCAAACATCGGTTATGCGCTATGGAGTTTGAGGGGCAGTTATTGTTTGGCAAGGACTTAACTGACATACTTGAGAGGTCCTCAGATAAAGCCAAAAAGTTCCCAGACAAAAGGAAAAGAGGTACAAATAGGTCCTTTCAGGGGAAACGTTATTTTCCCAGACGAGATGGAGGCAGACAGAGCTCGCAGCAACCACAGCACCAAAGAACAAGGAGATGGACTTATAATGCAGGCAGGGGAAAGTCTACCTTCCTGTTCAATAAGCCACAGCCAGCCTCTGCAAAGCCTGACAAATGACGGAGACTTACAGGTGGGGGGAAGGCTTCTTTATTTTTTTCAAGCCTGGCAGAAGATAACAGGGAACAGTTTTATTTTAGAGTTAATAAGGAATGGATACAAAATAGAATTCCGGGCCCAGCCCCCCAGAAATTTTGTAATTACAGGAACTCCCAGGGACCCAGAAAGGGCGGTAGCTATTCAATCCTCTGTGATAAAGTTGTTACAACAGAGGGTAATTCAGAGGGTTCCGTTTCAGGAATATTGCAAGGGGTTTTATTCCCGAGTATTTGTAATTCAAAAACCGTCAGGGAAGTACAGAATGATCCTCAACTTGAAACCCCTGAACCCTTACATTCTGGAGAAAAGATTTCGGATGGAGAGCGTCGCATCGATCCGCAATTTGATGTGGCCAGAAGCGTTCATGGCCACCTTGGATTTGGAGGACGCTTACCTCCACATCCCTATCCATCCGCAATTTCAGAAGTTTCTGAGATTCGCGGTAATTATAGGGGACGCGGTATGCCATTATCAATATCGCGCCCTACCATTCGGAATATCCTCCGCTCCGAGGATATTTACGAAAGTGGTAGCGGAAGCCGTCGGTCATCTCCATCTCCAGAATGTAAGGGTCCTGCCATACCTAGTCGACTTTTTAGTTCTGGCAAATACAGAACAAGCGCTAAAAGAAAGTTTACAGCTCTGCATCCAAACCCTGGAGACGCTAGGATGGATAGTCAGCAGAGAGAAGTCATGCTTACAACCCACTCAAACAGCTCTATTCCTGGGGTTAATATGGGACTCAAAACAGGAAAAGATTCTGCTACCAGAGTCAAAGGTAGACAAGTTGATGACAATGGTGAGAGACTACGAATTAGCCCCGACAGTTTCCTTACGACAGACAATGACCCTGTTAGGTCACATGACGGCAGTAATCCCGGCGGTAGAATGGGCGCAAGCTCATATGCGGGAATTACAGTCATGGCTACTACAGACATGGGACAAACAGAAGGCCTCCTTGGACAATCACTTTGTCCCCCCACAGCCAGTATTACAATCACTCCATTGGTGGTTGGATGCAGACCGGCTAGCCAGGGGTCGTCCCTGGATGCAAAGAGATCCAGTAAAAGTTTATACGGATGCCAGCGCATGGGGTTGGGGAGCCCACTGTCAGGGGCATCAGGTGCAGGGGCAGTGGTCTCCGCAGCTCAGTCAGAAGTCATCAAATTTCAGAGAGCTGATGGCTGTCAAATTGGCACTACAGTCGTTTCAACCTCAGTTACACAACAGAGAAGTAACGTTGTTTTCAGACAATATGGTCACAGTTTCCTATATCAGAAAGCAGGGGGGAACCAGAGTACAGAGTCTCAGAGAGTTAACCATGGAGATCTTAGTCTGGGCAGAGGAACAGGTGACGTCACTGACGGCAACTCACATACAGGGGACCCAGAACCGTTGGGCAGATGCGCTCAGCAGGTCAACCCTGACGGAGGCAGAGTGGCAACTGAATCAGGAAGTGTTCGATCAGATAGTAGCCCAGTGGGGCAGACCAATATTGGATCTGTTTGCCACTCCACAGAACACAAAGACAACAGATTTCTGTTCCCTACATCCTTCCTCTTCAACAGACCGGTTGGACGCACTAACAGTAGAATGGCCGACAGGCCTATTGTACGCCTTTCCTCCGTTCAACCTGATCCCAAGAGCCCTCAACAAGTTGAGACACTCACGTTCAGAGGTGATATTCATAGCACCCTGGTGGCCGAGAAGGGCCTGGTTCCCGTTTCTACAGACCCTAAGGATAAGGGGCCCTTGGCACTTAGGAGCCACGCCAGACTTATTGATGCAGAACAGTCAGCTACATCCAGACCCGGGGTTTTTCCAGCTCACAGCCTGGATCCTGAAAGGCAGACTTTGAGTGGTTTAGGATTTTCACAGAGGGTTATTAACACTCTGTTAAGATGTAGAAAAGAAAACACACGAAGAATTTATTCCAAGGTATGGAAGGTTTTTTGTTCTTGGAAGGAGAAAAATAGTGTCAGATCAAATGACACGAGGTTTATTTTAGAATTTTTACAGGATGGCGTGGACATGGGGTTGGCAGTCAGCACCCTCAGAGTCCAGGTGTCAGCATTATCAGTTTTTTTGGACAGGCAGTTGTCCACTGAGTTGCATATAAAGAACTTTCTAAAGGCGGTGGCCAGATCACAACCTATACCAGTAAAAGTGGTACCTCCCTGGAGCCTATCACTGGTTCTTGATTTCCTGATGTCAGATGTTTTTCAACCAGCAGATACAATCCCTATTAAGCTGCTAACATTAAAGGTAGCCTTCTTAGTCGCCATTACAACAGCAAGGAGAGTGGGAGACATACAGTCCTTATCGATAAAGGATCCTTATATGATAATCCACCCAGACAGAATAGTCTTCCGACCAGACCCAACATACCTACCAAAGGTAGTCACAGGGTTCCATAGAGCTCAGGAAATTATTTTACCATCTTTTTCCACAGATCCTAAGAATGATAAGGAAAGGAGGTTGGCAAATCTAGACGTAAGACAGGCGATTATTACCTACTTACAGAGGACACGGCAGTGGAGAAGGTCCAGCCATCTGTTTGTTTTATTTTCAGGTAGCCGTAAGGGGTTACAGGCTTCAAGAAGTTCCATAGCCAGATGGATCAGGGAAGTTATAGCTTTAGCTTATAAGGAGTCAGGTAGCGATATACCCACAAACATAAGAGCACACTCTACGAGGTCCTTGGCAGCCTCCTGGGCAGAAAGATCAGGAGCAACATTAGACCAGATATGCAAGGCAGCTACATGGTCGGGACATTCGACATTTGTGAAGCACTATCGTGTGGAGTTGCTATCCAGCCAGGATCAGGCATTTGGACGCAAGGTGCTTCAGGCAGTCATCCCACCCTAAGGTAAAGAGTTCTCGCTGGTCTCAGGGGAGCTGTCCTGGAGTATGATGAGAGAAAAGCCGTCCTACTTACCGGTAGTAGTGTTTCGGCGAATACTCCAGGACAGCTGCCTTAGTACCCAGCCCTAATTTTGCGTATGTCAGAGAAATAAATAATTAAAGACAGAATGGGTTGAGCTAGATACTCTTCTATTGAACTGATGATGGGAAGGAGGGGACTGGCTATATAGGGTGAGACCAAGGGCGGATCGATTGATTGATTTAATTTGCATTTGTTTCCATAGGGGAGGGACTCAATGGTAATCTCAGGGGAGCTGTCCTGGAGTATTCGCCGAAACACTACTACCGGTAAGTAGGACGGCCTTTATTCAGTAGTCTGTGCTGGAAAGTGTAATGGTTAAGGGCTCTGCCTAGTAAGCCAGTTGTTATATTCAGTAAGGAGACCTTGGATAACACTCCCTAACACTGCTACTGAGAGCGTCCTAGTGGCTGCAGCTCTGGCACTTTAAGTCCACCAGGAGAAAAGCACAATTTAAATGTTCTGTGTCTTGTCTTGTCGGTATAAATTGTGCTTTTCCACCTTATAATTAATATTTCTAACTTTTTGAAAACAAAAGTTTGCTTTCTTAAAGCAGAAAAAAATTGCGATAATTCAGGTTGGAGTGAGCTCTGAGATGTCTCTTTTGAAGAAACCCACATTTTCTGGATTGAGTATTAAAAGTTTTGATTTTACTATCAATATACAGTAGATGCCATAATCTGAAAAGGCAGTGTAACGATTGCAGAATAATTTCAATGGTCAGCGCACAGGACGAGCGCCGACACTACGGAAATCCTCCACAAGCGTGTAAATTGAGAGAACCCAGCTATGGTGCTAGGCACCTGTAGAGGGAGATTCCCACCAGCAGATGGAGCTGTGGAGTGCAGACGAACACAGCCTCTGCACCGCCACAGACGCCAGATGGGAATTGTACGAGTTGAAGCAATGCAGGGCAAGATCGCTCTTAAAGAGAAAGAGAACACAGAGACAGAATGTATGTGTGTCTACCAATCCAGTCGCCACCCAGCGACGGTGAACACACAACAATGGAAATGAAGTGGGAACGCAATCGCCAGAGTGGCGATTGCCAATAGTGACACAAGACCGAGCAGGACAGAGCACGAAAGTAGCAAGAAGGCACAACCAGTAACAGCAATAAGAACAACAAGGAAAATAACAAACGCTAACTAAACGCGAGCACCGCACTCATTCGCAACAGCGAACACGTTTAAGCACGATCACCGCGCGTTAGGCGCCCAGTGATAAGCGTGCCACCCTAACTAACCAAAGAAACACAAACACGAAATAGAGAACGCAAACGCTTGCTAAACAGTCCTAAACCGATCCTACAGCAAGCGTTCGTACAAGACAAGACAAACAGATGGGGCTACCAATAGCAACCGCTGCTCTGGTTAGCACCCCTAAGTCAGAATACAATCCAGACAGATGGAGCAGCCAGTAGCAACCGCAGCTCTGGCCTACACTCCCAGACAGACAGAACAATTTCCTGTCGACCGCCGCTGACGACAAGACAATCGCAAGGCAGAACGATTCACAATCGCCAACCGCTGGCGACCGTGCAATCACACAGACAAGACAGATAATACAACCTGACTGCACTAGAAGGGATGCCTAGTGCAGTCCCCAGGAATTCCTCTGAGATAATCTTTAGCAAACAAGCAAGGCTGATTCTCCAGGAGAGTTAAGCAGGAACAAACCTTCATGACCAGCAAGGGATTCTGGGAGAACAAGGTATTTATACTGCAAGCCTTCAAAGGAGGCAGGTAGGCAATTTGCATGACAAGTGTATGCAAATTCCTCAGCAGAGCAACTCTGAAACTTGCAAAGAAAAGACAGGTCTCTTTTCCAGAGACGCAGCCCTCAGACTCAAAGAATGGACAAACAGCTGTCTGCCCGTGCAGACAGCTGAGCAGATCATTACAGGCAGCTTCACTTTCTACAGCACCACAAAATGTTACTCCTCTACAAGGTTCACAATCCTATTGGTTGGCCACCTGTTTTGGCGGCTTAGTGGGATATGACATGTTTGCCCTTGTGCTCCTAATATAGGAAGATTCATTAGTCCATGGTGGTAACAACAGGTCGGTGTGTGTGAATATATATTCTGGGAAAACTAAGTAATAACCATGAAAGCAAAAGCATGGCAAAACAAAATCTGTCAAGCTGCCTCAGCTGATAGAGATGGAGGAGGTGTATTTATTACATAACATTACTATTCATGGACCCACATACAGCCAAAATGCTTTTTATTATAGCCTAAACTGTTTAACATCTTTTCAAAGAGGGGAAAATAAGCAATTGAATCCCAGTTTAGAACATCATTAATGTTAACTCCTTTCTGTGTGAGTTTTGGGAAAAACAGACTTAAGAGCTCGTAAAGTCACTTCAGTTCTTCCATTCTAAGTTCTTGGAACACCAGTGACATCATGTCTCAGAAAGCAAAGCACTCTTCTGTCAACATACAAATCTGTAATATTATGTTATATTTCTGTATCCCCTGATGTACTGGCCGGGGGCAAAATACAATAACTTCCCACAGCTGGAGTCAAACTGCTGAAAAATTTTGCGGGTTTTTAACCACCATTTGTGCCAATGAAGCAATGTACATTGGGTGGGTATGAAACAGGAAAGCTGAATTTGTTTGGCAAAAAGCATACTTCATTTTGGAACTTACTTGTTATTTGCTAGTTCTACCTGTGGATGGATGAATGGTTCTTCCTTTATTTTCTAGTCATTGTTAATGGCTAAGGCCTCCATTATGGAGGAGGATTGTGGGAGGTCCCAACTTGTTGTCCTCCCTCCTTCTGATACAGAGAATGCACTTCCAGAGCAGTGTTGTTATGGTCACACTTGTTATGAGTGAAGGAAGTACATAGGAAGGACATAGTGGCTGCCCTTTATCTATGATTACTGGCAGATAGGCCACTTGGTCATTGTGGACAACATAGGGTGGGCTAAGGGGTGTCAATGTGACAGGGGGAGGGGACAAAAATGTAAAACCGATGCACAAAAAACTACCAGTACTATGCAAAATCCACTAGGAATTGCTTCCAGGAGCATAAAGAAATGATTTGCATATTCAGGAGTGATGCTTCATTGGAAACCAGAGTTGCTCACTTAAAGCTGAATTATCACAAATACCTTCTGTTTTAAGAAGGCAAAATTACATTTAGCTTTCCTCCCCAAAAGAATACATTTTAGTAATGCTGATAATTTGTTGTAAATCCTGCTGCGCTCACCACCAAAATCTATAATACAAAATCAGGCTCCACATAGGGTAATTTAGTATACAACAGATGGACAAGCACCATATAACATATTAGATGATAAATTATATTTGTGGGGTAAGGTGATTGCTCCTGAATAAGGAACCCAATCCCCTCCCCAACATGGGTAGAATGTACTAAAGGGAATATATATCAATCAAGTTTATATACAAAGAAACGATTCCCCCATACAAAAAGCACCAATACTACCAAATGTATATAATATTGTAATCAATCACTTTATTAGAAAAATTCCACAATAATAAAAACATTAAAAACACCAAGTGGAATTGCACTGGGTTTAATACAATACCATAAAAAAATAATCCTTATTAATAAGGGGGGTTCATCATAAGGCATATAAATAACCAGAGTAATACTGTACAATAAGCACACATATAATTGCAAAATACACCTAAATACCTAATCCTTACCACATAAGTCAAAATCAGTGAGCACATAAATTTGTACAACAAATTATATATAAAGTGCTAGTCGTGCTGTAAAAAGCTCTATGAAAGTGAAGTAAAGTGCTAAAAATGCCCAAATGGGAAAAGTTATTCTGTGCAAAAATTGCAAAGAAAAGAATATTAGTATAAAGGAAGGACGGCTAACCAGCTGACAAGTAAGGTAATGTGAACAAAGGATAAGGCGGTGACTTACATGCTGGCAAGAAGTACCCCTAAACCCAGCTTTCTATATTTTAAAGAAAAAAACTGCTGACCATACACTATGCAATTTTATATAAACTGAATGATGAATATCGTCTTGATTTTAATGATTATTTACCTGATTGCTTTGAATAGTTACCTTGTGTACCACATTCAACCACACAGCAGAAATACTGTCTCAGGGCTGGAACCCACTAGAGCGATGTTTTTAGCGTTTAGGGAGCGCTTTAAATTGCTAGTGATTTCCCTAAATGCTCTGCTAATGTTAGTAAATGTAACAAATTCCACTTTAGCGATTGCGATTAGCAAAATTGCAATCGCAGAACATGCAGCATTTTGGTAGCATTTTTGCTTCATCGTTTTTGAAGCGCTGGCAAATTGCTCATGAAACACTATACATAGAGATTTAAGTGCGATTTTAAATGACTGTAAACTGTAAAAAAAGTATGATACATTCAAAGGACCAATCAAAATTAAAATTGCTGTGAGAACACCAACAAACCTAAAGGACTACCTCCTTTGATCCACATCATTATCATCGCAGCCACGAAATCCATCTTTAACAAGTGGATATACCAAGCAACGCCATCAGTATGGGACATAAAGGAAGAACTGACATGGCATGGCGGAATGCGGAAAAACCGCCGCGTCTGACGCGGCGGTTAGCGCGCATGGGCCTGTTGCGAACAGTCTGACCCAGCGCGGGGAGGCCGCCGCCGGTGCTGATGGCGGTGCGACCAACCCCGTGCACAGGTCAGCGAGCACATTGCAAGACAGCACTGGTGTGGCTGGGACTGATAGTCCACCAAGGTTCAGAATGACGCGCGTGCGCGCAGAGAGGCAGAACTTATATGGCAGTCAGAAAAGAGTCAGCTGACCAAGCCGGTCAGCTGACAACCCAGCTTCGTTTCATTGGTCCAGCACTTAGGGAGGGGCTGGAGAGTGTTTTAGTATATATACTGCTGGCTGTTCAGTTGCTGGTTGTCTGGCGTTGCGATCACTATGTGGTAGCACTCAGACCTGAGTCAGATCCTAAAGTGTGCCGGGACCAGCTGAAGCTGTTATCCTACACTTAGCTAGATTCTGTTGATAGTCTAAAGTACTAGTTTGATTGTGATTATCTGTTATGACCTTTTGCTTGCCTGACTATTCTTCTGAACTCTGATCCTGTACCTTGCTATTCTGATACTCTGTTGTCGAACCCCGGCTCGCCCTAAGACTCCGCATCTGCCTCCTGATTCTGTACCTCGATATTTCTGATACCCTGTTGCCGAACCCTGCTTGTTTATTAGACCCCGCATCTGCCTTATGAATCTGTACTGTATCTGTCTGTGTGGTTACGACCTGGTTTGTCCGACCTCGAGAACCGACCTTACTGTTAGAGGCGGTTCCCAGTCCTGGTAGTGACACTCCCTCCTGAGTGTCACTCTCGGTTTGTCCTTCCTACTCTCAGCCTGTCTCCTCCCCCCGGGAGAGTGCAGGTCTTTGGAAGGAATTTGTGCAGTACTCCTTACTGCTCTGAGGCCTAGTCCTCTAAGTATTACGGTTGCACCAAATACTCCTACTCTACTCAGGTGTCCAGAGATTAGCTTATATATCTGATTATAGGTGATACTGCAGATCATCAATAATCTGGTATATATGTGTATTCCCAGTGATACTGCAGATCACCGGTAATCAGATCCTCTCTGTGTTACACCGATTGTTACACCTTGAAAGACTGGAAGCGCTCTCTCATGAGGAGAAACGAACCGAACACTTTTTCAAGACATGGAAAAAGACAGCTTGATGGAACATTTCAAATATACTGGATGGTACTGCACAGCACAATTGCAAGTCTCACTAGGCAGATTGGAAATATTAAAATGATCCACTTCAGAAAAATGAAAGAAAAATTGGAGTACTCCAAAGGTAGTTGCGGAGACATGGTGGGGAATGACTGCAGGGGAGGGGGAGGGGGGGGGGGAAGGAGTTTACCTAAGAGGTTATAAGGGTGACAAAACTCAACCTCCAATATAACCTGTTTATTATGTACCATATAGTCCTTGACCTCTGTGATAGGTTAAACATTTTTCCTATCTGTTTTGAGATGTCTAAAAACCGAAAATCTTAATAAAAATATGTTTGAAAAAAAATTTAAATTGCTAATCGCAAATTGTTACACAATTGCTGGCAAAAATCTTGCACTTTTTAAAATCGCTCCCAAAAGCACCGGAAAACGCTCATTAAATCTCTTACAAAACGCTACTTAAAAACTCTAGCGATTTGAGATTTGTAGTGGGTTCCAGGCCTAATATTGATCACACCGCCGCCATTACTAGCTTTGTATTATATGATGTTTTGTAAAGGCAACTTACTACAATGACATGCTATTGCTAACTGTGGCTGCTATGGTTTAACTTGCACTTTTAGCCTTAATAGAAATAGAAACACTTATATTTGTGAGTGTTTCTATTACAACTCATTTGAAATCCCATATATTGTGTGGAATGACACAATGTTTTATGTCTACAGCTGATGTGTTCATCAATCCAGAGTGCACTATTTGAGGAAGAAGACAGAGTGAAGAAACTTCAACAGAAAGTGGCCTCCCTGGAGAAACGGAACAATCAGCTACGAGATCGTGTGAAGAAGATCAAAAAATCTTTACGACAAACCAAAAAGCATGCCAGAAACACAGAAATGATTAACAGAAAACTGAACGAAAAACTTTCCTCACTGGCTGGACAAGTAACACACCAGAATTCTTTTCAACAAAAAAAATCAGCTTACCTCAAAGTGTAGCTTGTTCACATGCATAACTGAACGCAATCACTATAAAATGTGTGATAGGCTGCATTTATTATTGATTAACATGTTTTTTTCCTTAGGAAAGCTGTTTGTCACTCAAATGTATATATACTTTTATTTTTGCAGTCATCATGAATTTGTACTGATTGAGCAATTGCAATGCCATAAGTGTGTGCAGTATTATCAGAGTGCTATATTATTAGCCGTTAGTTTGTATTGTTCTCCTACAGACACCTTCTTCGGGAAGTCTTGTTTACATTTAATAATGAATTCCTTGCTCTGACAAAGCAGCCTATCTTTCAACCTGGCTAGGAGCAGGACCACTGCAGAGCAAACAGCAAAGGACACCTATAGAGGACAGTCTGTCTGGAGGGGACTGGAATAAATAGTTACATAGTTTGGCTGAAAAAAATACATCTGTCCATCAAGTCCAACCAGAAAATAAATAAATAAGCATTAGGTACCTTCCTCTCCTGCACCCTCACATATCCCAGTTGATCCAGGGGAAGGCAAAAAATCCTTCCCCTCTCCAGGTGGCAGTCAGATAAAATCCCTGGATCAACTTTGCAGGGAATTGACTAGTAAGTATAGCCGCAGATGTCCTTCAATGCAAAGCATCCAAACCTCTTTTTAATGCAGCTATAGAATTTGTCATAACTACTTCTGTGGTAAACGATTCCACATTTTAATGACTTTTACTATAAAAAAAATCCCTTCCAAAATAAATGGGAAAACATTTTTCCTCCATACGCAGATCATGTCCATTTGTCCTTTGTATATGTTACGGCCAGAACCCGAAGTTTGGCCAGAACTAGAAGTGGCCGGCCACTTCGGGTTCTGGCCGGCCAATGTGCGAACTGGCCGCTGCGCTGCGGCCAATGTGAGAAATGCAACAATTCCTGTAAAGTTAATGGGATGTTGTGGCCGCAGCGCAGCGGGCAAATGTATCACACATCTTTACTTTATTCAATGACATTAAGCCGACCGGCTTTTTCCCCGCTTTCTCTCTTCCCCTCGCCTCTCTCTCCTCCCCTCGCCTCTCTCTCTTCCTCCTTCTCTTATGGGCAGCCGGGCGGGGGACACGCGTGTCCAGGAGAGTCGTTCGTCGCGGCAGGAGAGCAGAGCGGGGAGGCTGCAGACATCGCTTCTGCCAGCACCCGCTCTGCAAGAACGGCAGGATTCCCCTGCCGCGACGAACGACTCCGGAGGGACACGCGTGTCCCCCGCCCGGCTGCCCATAAGAGAAGGAAGAGAGAGAGGCGGGGGTAGGAGAGAGAGGCGGGGGGGGGGGGGGGAGGAGAGAGGCAGAGAAAAAGCCGGGCGGCTTAATGTCATTGAATAAAGTAAAGATGTGTGATACATTTGCCCGCTGCGCTGCGGCCACAACATCCCATTAACCTTACAGGAATTGTTGCATTTCTCACATTGGCCGCAGCGCAGCGGCCAGTTCGCACATTGGCCGGCCAGAACCCGAAGTGGCCGGCCACTTCTAGTTCTGGCCAAACTTCGGGTTCTGGCCGTAACATATACAAAAAGCTCATCTGCCAAACTTTTGTGTTGCCCTCTGATGTATTTACACAATTCGGTCACTCCTTAGCTGTTTTTTTTTCCAAGCTAAATAAACCCAATTTGTTCAACCTTTCTTGATAAGTGAAACCTTCCACTCCCCAGATTAATTTAGCTATGATTAAGGAGCCATGAGCTCCGATACGCGTGAGCTGTTTTAATACTTTTTGTATCCACTGATGTTATAAATAAATGGAGAACCTTTTTTCACCCAGCCATTGGTGTAGCGGAATTCTCTTTTCCACTGGTCCCAGATTAATTTAGTTGCCCGTCTTTGTACCTGTTCTAGTATATTAATGTCCTTCCTAAAGTGTGGTGCCCAAAACTGTACTCCATATTCCAGATGTGGCCTTACAAGTCATATATAAAGAAGGAGTAGTATACTAGCGTCTCATGATTTTATTATGTTTTTTTTTTAATCCCAGAATTTTATTTGCTTTACTTGCTGCTGCTTGGTGTTGAATACAGGCGTTTAATTTGTAATTTATCAACCAGTATTCCAAAGTCCTTCTCCAAGTCTGAAGTTACCAACTGTAAGTCATTTATCTTATGTTGCTCTACCATTGGCACGTCCAAGGTGCATGAGCTTACATTTATCTACATTAAATATTATCTGCCCATTTGTTTGCCCATATAGCCATGTGTAACAAACGGTGGAGCACAGAGAGGATCTGATTACCGGTGATCTGCAGTATCACTGGGAATACAGATATATACCAGATTATAAGTGATCTGCAGTATCACCGATAATCCGATATACTAGCTAACCTCTGTATACCTGAGTAGAGAGTAGTGTTTGGTGTAACAGTAACACTTAGAGGACTAGGCCTCAGAGCAGTAAGGAGTACTGCACGGATTCCTTCCGAAGACCTGAACCCTCCAAAGCGGGAGGAGTCAGGCTAAGAGTAGGAAGGTTTATCTGAGAGTGACACTCTGGAGGAAGTGTCACTAACAGTACGGGGAACCGCCTCTAATAGTAAGGTCGGTTCTCGAGGTCGGACAAGCCAGGTCGTAAACACATGGACAGATAAAGTACAGATTCAGAAGGCAGAGGCGGAGTCTAAGGTACAGGCAGGGTTCGGCAACAGGGTATCAGATATATCGAGGTACAAAGTCAGGAGGCAGCAGCAGAGTCTAAGGACGAGCCGGGGTTCGGCAACAGAGTATCAGAATGGCAAGGTACAAGATCAGAGTTCAGGAGGATAGTCAGGCAGGCAAAGGGTCATAACAGATAATCACAATCAAACTAGTACTTTAAGCTATCAACAGAATCTAGCTAAGTGTAGGATTACAGCTCCAGCTGGTCCCGGCACACTTAAGGATCTGACTAAGGGTCTGAGTGCTCCCACGTTGTGTTCGCAACGCCAGACAACCAGCAACTGAACAGCCGGCTGTATATATGCACAGGCATCTCTCCAGCACCTCCCTAAGTGCTGGACCAATGAGATGTGGAGCCAGTGTCAGCTGACCAGCCTGGTCAGCTGACTCACTTCTGGCTGTCATATAATCCCTGCCTCAGTGCGCGCGCGCGCGTCATTCTAAACCTAGAGGGACTACGTGTCCCAGCTACACTAACACCGCTCTGCGGTGTATCAGCAAGGGGGCCATGCGCGCTAACCGCCGCATCCAATGCGGCGGTTTCTCCGCGCTCCGCCATGCCCTGCACAGAGGCAGCCGACTCACGCTGGGCAGAGGCGGCTGCTCCTCTGCGCTCCGAAATGCTGTTTACAGAAGCAACCGCCTCACGCTGAGAAGAGGCGGCTGCTTCCCTGCGCTGTCTCACACCATGTTGTTGAGATCCTGTTGTCGATATCAATAATTAACCCTTATACTGCAGTGGACATCTATAGGTGTTTTTGCATCCTATGTTTCCTCATATTCCTGTGCCAAGTATGTCTAAAAGACATTTAGCACAACATTTTGGCCAGCTTTCTACTTTACTTGAAATATGCAAATAATTCTAAGTTGATACAGAATTATGCAAATGTTACTGCAAATCTAAGCACCTTTAAAATGGACCAATGAAATGCTCCACTGCAAGATTAGATTAGTCCATTTTACAATAGATTTCATAATAATTAGCATAATTATTTTATTATCAAAAGAGTAAAGCACCAAATATATGGCCCATCATAAGCACCACACACTATTTTAGGCAAAGGTATAACAAATTTATTGACACAAATAATACACTATAAAGTATGCATTAAAATCAATTAAAATATTCCTCTCCAACAATATATATGACCATATATAGTAAATTGCATCACAATATATAGAAAATATATTGCACAGGAGAATAACCATAAGAATAAACTATCACCCAAAGGTGTTCATGAATTAGCTCCATGAGTGTGTAGAACTCTGGTTCTGCAGAATTGACCATAAGTGTGATCCAATAGGACCCTAAGAAGAACAATCGGTGCAAACCATAAAGTGCATAATCAGTTGTATGTATATACAGTACATATAATGCAATGAAAGACAAAGTGACACAATGCTGTGAACTAGAGGCTGCTATAATAGCAGAGTACTGAGGTGGGTGCACAAGGAGACCAATACTGTACCCGATCCATATGATATTAAGATGGCCCAAGGGTGGAGAGGAGGAGGAGGAAGCCCCGGGTGGACGACTCTACTTTTATCTCGGCAAGTCCCGCCGCTTTTTTCAAGAGAGGCGGGGGAAGCTCCTGGAGTTCTAGTTCACAGCACTGTGTCACTTTGTATTTCATTGCACTATACAGGATGAATAAGGTTCATGAATATACATGCACTTTATGGTTTGCACCTATTGTTCTTCTCAGGGTCCTATTGGATCACACTTAGGGCTTGTTCACACTAAGAGCAATTTTGCTCTTTTTTTAAGCGCTGGCGATTTTAATAATCGCCTTAAAAGTGCTAGTGCAATGATGCTCAACGTGAGTGTTCTCACATGAGCGATGCGCTTTCTATTGAATCACAAATGCTACTCCTGCACCATTTTCTAAACGTTTGTGATTCAATATAAAAGTATAGTGAAATTGCAAAGCGCTTTGAAAAGCGATTTCCTGAGCGCTTTTATGAATAAATACATTGTATTTATTCATTTCCGGGTCAAAGACTCCACTTCCTGACTGATGCCAGGAAGTGTAAAAAAATCATTGCTCCACAAAAGCACTTAGAAAAGTGCTTTTCTAAGAGCAAAGCGCAGGGAAAAGCGCTTTTAAAATCGCTAACCAAATCACTCAGCGCTTGCCATTCCGCTAGCGATTTGTAATATGAACAAGGCCTTATTCTGCAGAACCCGGGTTCTATACCCTCAGGGAGCTCATTCATGAGCACCTTGGGTGATAGTTTATTCTTCTGGCTATTCTCCTGTGCAATATCTATTCTATATATTGTGATGCAATGTACTACATATGGTCATATATATTGTTGGACATTTCTAGGTTGTCCACTCAATTCTTCTGCCCAAACTCAGTGTCTTTTGCCATCTGCAGACATAGAAAAATTACCAATCCAGCCAATACCAGTGAAGTTACTGTGTTTGGAGGTTGATCAGATCATGCTTCAGTGTTTAGCCACACTACCAAGCCATCGTATTCTGTTACATTTTTAGCACTTTTATCTTTTAAAGGGTATGTTAGGGATATCAAACAGTACCTAATATTGTAACAATAGCAAGGAGTGATGAAGATATGGATCTTTGGTCAATAGAATTCACTATTACTGCCCCAACATAAAGGCACAGCTTGGGTGAATCAAACCTTGGCATCATTTTTATTTGTTTTATGTCAAATAATTTTCTGTGGACTGTATAGGTTCTGCCTTGTATGCAGTAGGAGTTGCTGGGCATCTCTTTTTTATATTTGGATAGCTATTACAATTCAAGCTACCAACATGAAGTTGTTGACATGTTTCACTTAGCAATATAAATGTAAGTTGCTCGTTTGTTATAGTCATTTTTCAATGGTATTTTTTATTTTAATGTAAAATAATTTTCAATAATTTTGTCATCCTTGTATACAAATATGTATATATAAATATTGTAGAAATATTTCCACAAAACGTGACTAGTAAAACTTTTAAGTCAAAATCTTGAATTCTGTTACTTTCAACATGTACGGTGTATTTGAACAGACTGTATGGGTCCTTTTACACTACATCAGTTGCTCTCAGTTATAACTGAAAGGACAACTGATTTTCAAAGTAATGTCCGTGTTTTGCAATATGTCAGTTCCCACTATAAAAGAGGCCTAAAGATGACAGCTGTGAAATTATAGAAAACTTTATTTTGGCTGAATGATATCCATCAACTGAAATCCTGCACAGCATGTGAATCTGTAATTACTTCCAGCATCTAGTAAAGTTAAAAGATTGTATTTATTAAATTCTTCTGCTCACAATCACCACATTTTTACATAGAAGACTAAAGGGAAGCTAAAATGCCCTTACTAAAACCCTGCAAAGTATGGTATTATTTTCCTAAAACAGAGGGCATTTGCTGGCTGTTGCTTCAACTTGTTAAAAAATCAACACCCATATTGAATCCAGAACCACTGTTTTAGCAGGCACTCTATACTGACATCCTCCAGCTGCTGATCACAGTATGCATCTGAAGCCACAGTATGTCAGAATAGAGCACACACAAGATATAAATTAGAGCAACTGTCATTTATTTTTTAAAAGGAATCAGATTAAAACACCATGGGCATTCACAATCTCACCCTGACCTGGTTTTCATCCTACCTCTCTAATCGCTCCTTCACGACCTCTTTCAATGAGTCCTCGTCCACCCCCAACCATCTCTCGGTGGGAGTCCCCCAAGGCTTGGTCCTTGGCCCCCTACTGTTCTCCCTATACACATCCTCCATTGGCAAGGTTATCTCCTCCATGGGTTTTAACTATAATGTGTATGCAGATGACACCCAAATCTACGTCCACACCCCTGACATCTCGACCACTACCATGGACAAGGTGTCCTCCTGCCTATCAGCCATCTCCTCCTGGATGTCCACTAGGTTCCTGAAACTAAATCTAGACAAAACGGAATATATGATCTTCCCACCCCGGCTATCCCTGAACCTCCCAGATGTGCATGTCACTGTTAACCACACTACCATTCGCCCTACCTCTTAAGCCCGCTGTCTGGGTGTCACCCTGGACTCCGAACTCTCCTTCACACCCCACATCCAAAACCTCACAAAGTCCTGTAACTTCCACCTTCGTAACATCTGTAAGATTCACCCTTTCCTGACCTCTGCCACCACCAAGCTCCTCATCCATGCCCTCATAATTTCCCGCCTCGACTACTGTAATGCCCTTCTGTCTGGTCTCCCTATGACTCGAATAGCCCCACTGCAGTCCATCATGAATGCGGCAGCCAGAATTATCCACTCCTTCCATCGCTCCACCAGGGCGGCTCCCCTCCGTGAATCCCTCTACCGGCTTCCCATCCAGTCCAGAATCAGATTCAAGATATTGTGTCTGACCTACAAATCTGTCCACAAAACCTGTCCAACCTACATTTCTGATCTTACGAGGAGGTACACACCTAGCCGCTCACTCCGTTCCTCCAATGAACTTTGCCTGACCACCCCCGCATCCCACAGTCCCATGCACGCCTCCAGGACTTCTCAAGAGCTGCTCCAACATTTTGGAACTCTCTACCTCCACCCATTAGGGCAGCCCCCTCCTTCATCATCTTCAAGAAGGCCCTCAAAACTCACCTTTTCACTCTGGCCTACCACCCCTCACAATTGCTCTAAACCCACAACTGAACTCTGGTCCCTACCTTTCGTGTCTCTACCTCTCCTTCTAGATTGTAATCCTTTGGGCAGGGTCCTCCTCCTTTTGTGTCCTACCTGAACATGCACCTCCATTACTGTGAACCCATGCTATGCACTTGAGTGAACCTAACTTGCCTAATCTCCATGCTCCATCCAGTGACTGACTAAGCATTACCTTATGCTTAAACTGTGCTGTGTGATCTGGTTTTCTTGTATTCCTGTATTGTCATATTGCTGTATGTCACCCCTAAATATTGTCTGTAACCGAAATTAATGTTCAGCGCTGCGTAATATGTTGGTGCTTTATAAATACAATAAATAATAATAATAATATAATAATAATAATAATAATAAGTTAGATACTTATCTAAGAATAGAGAAGCCTCTGCTCTGGATCTTTAAGAGGCTTCCATGTCCTCCTGGAGACCACTGGCCGGGACCTTCTTTTACAGACATCCTGTATGGGGCAGGGGGCTGCAGTGGTAATGAATTGCTATGATTATGAATTACTATATCTTGGTAGAAGTACTTATTCAGCAATATAAACTTTGGCACAGTTGCCCCAATGTGTTAAAGGTAAAACAGCAGGGAAAAAAAGGTCATGTAAGTTGCACACTAATCTCATTATTAATCCAAGTCAGGAGGATAAAGATTCTTCAGAAAAGCACTTCCAGTGACCCTCACATTCAGAACACTTGCTGTTCCTTTTCTGCCAAGTTAAATTAAATTAAATTACTTTAGGCTCTCCTACTTACAGTGATTTTTAGACATTTAACTGCAAACTGCACGGGTGACTCTGTGATGATTTTCAGCCACACCAATTGGGAATTCAAATATTACTTCAAACACCGAAGTTGTAAAGGAGATTGCTAGGGTACTTTTTCCTAAAGTTAGTTAGGCAGTCACACAATCCTTCTCCCCCCTTCAAACACAGCAATCAGCTTCACAATCCTTCTGAAGCTGTTTGGCCATCGCTGTGCACTTATTACAGCTTGAGGGTAGGAGACGCCTGGAGAGGGGAGGCGACTCTGTGCAAGACTCACAGGCAGCCTGGAGGGGAGAAGAAGCTGTACAAGTCTCGCAGCCTGGTGGGGAGGAGATGCTGTCTCCTCATTTGCTCCTCTCCCCTTCAGCCACACCTCCCCTTCAGCCGGGCCTCTCCCCTCTACTCACTGATGCTGCTACGGCAGCACAATCTGACAGCCGTGGCTGCGCAGCAGTAGAATTTGAAAATACGTGGGCACACGGACGCAATCTACTCTGCAGGCGGTCGCGATCTAGCGGTAGGTCACAATCGACCTATTGGGCAGCTCTGCTATAGAGCCTTCCTGGTCTCCTCTCGGTCCCTGCATTTCACCGCAGGCTCCCCTTCCCCTCTTCCACTTCTGGTGTGCTTCGTGAGTCTTTGGAAGCACTCGGGCTCCATACTCCGTGCCATCTCTCGCGCCCCTGCGCATGCACAGTACAGAGCCACCCGTCTTGGGAGCACGAGAGCTTCCAAAGACTTCCGAAGCCTCCCACAGTGGGAGTTTTGAACCGGGGATCTAGTGCTCGAACGCGGGGACCATAAGGGGAATGGGAAGGCTCTACAGGACCCAGAGCCTTCCCTCTCTTTAGGTATCTGTTTTTTATTTTTATAACAGATTCACTTTAAATACAGTATACAAATGTTCTTTTCTATCAATGGCACTAGGCAGCAGGTATTAACACCCTCCACCTGACTTTGATTCCCCCCCCCCCTTCATTTCCCACCACCAGGAAGTACAACGCAATGCCCCAATGTGCAAGTAGCCTAAGAAACATGCAGGAGGAGGAGGCTGTACTAACAAGCGAAAGACAGCAGTTGCTGGACAATTAACTGGCAGCTGTGTTGATTGATCAAATGCTAGCTAATGGAACAGCAGCTAGTGGCTAGGGATGTATGCAAATTGTTATGCAAATATATGCAGCTTGATTCGTCCATTTTCAAACTGCATATATTTGCATAACAATTTGCAGACATTTGCATAAACTCAGAAATATTTGCATATCATTCATTGATCATCCCTGCCAGTGGCTTTCATTTGCTAACACATATTAGCAAATGAGAGTGTAATGCTGGGGGGTCATATTTTCTGACCACCCAGCACAACAAGGCTAAGAGCTGGATAATGGAAGAGGTTACACAGGCTGCCCAGAGCAACTGCAGCTCTGGGCTTCCGATATCGCTATGAATAAAACACAATGGCAGCGCAGTGCGATGTTGCGCTGCCTTAGTTCGCACTGTGCTGCCTTAGCGATAGCAAGTATTCAGACAGGTACAAGACAGGACTATAGATTGGAGCGTAACTAGTAGCAACCGCAGCTCACAGTCACGTCGTCCACAGAAGCAGAGCAAGCTGGCTAACAACAGTCACCAGCAAACATCCACCCAGGCAAGACTACAGGATAGAACGTAACTAATAGCAACTGCAACCTATAGTTACATTCCCAGAAACTAGAGTAGCAGGAATACTACGAGTCACCAACGTGGTGATGGCAGAATCCAAGCTATCTGGATAATAGACTTCACTGATCCACCGCGGATGCAGGGAATGTCCATCAAGCATGGAACTAGACAATACACAATGATAAGAAAAATAACAAACAACTCAACTAACGGATATATATTAGTCTGTATATATATTTATCAAGAACTAGCTAAAGCACAAGTAATAAGGCTGAATAGAACTACAATAACAGAACTATACAGAGTAACAAGGTGCCCAGTAGATCAGCGTCGTGACCACTATGACGGGCGGGGTATGAAATGGGAGGCAGACCTTTATGCTGGCATCAGCCAATGGATGCAGGTATGAAAATCTCCACACAGCTGAATGGTAATCACTCAATCCTTAGCTGGCTTGATTACCATTTGCTAGCTGGCTGTGGATGCAAAGGACCCCCATAAGAAATACATGCAGAATTATGTAACAACATGCATGCAAGAAATCCAGGCCTATCTGGCCGCAGCTCAGCTGCAACAAGCAATTGGTGGAATGATGACAGCATCCTGAGCTGCCCAAAACTGCAGAGCGACCGCAAACGACAATAAGACCCATTGCAAATGCACAACTGAATGCAAGCATATGAGCCAGAACTGTCCGTTTGCAGCTCCACTGCAATGGACATAATACTCTACAGGAGGGATCCTTACAGAGAGAATTTTTTTTTTTGCTCATTTCTATTCAGCTTGTTTCCTTGATTACTTTGTGCGGTAGCTTCAGAACTATTTTTATATTAACCACTCGAGGACCGTGGGCTTTAACCCCCTTCAGGACCAGGCACTTTTTTTCCATTCAGACCACTGCAGCTTTCACGGTTTATTGCTCGCTCATACAACCTACCACCTAAATGAATTTTGGCTCCTTTTCTTGTCACTAATAAAGCTTTCTTTTGGTGCTATTTGATTGCTGCTGCGATTTTTACTTTTTATTATATTCATCAAAAAAGACATGAATTTTGGCAAAAAAATGATTTTTTTAACTTTCTGTGCTGACATTTTTCAAATAAAGTAAAATTTCTGTACACATGCAGCGCGAAAAATGTGGACAAACATGTTTTTGATGAAAAAAAACCATTCAGCCTATATTTATTGGTTTGGGTAAAAGTTATAGCATTTACAAACTATGGTGCAAAAAGTGAATTTTCCCATTTTCAAGCATCGATGACTTTTCTGCCCCCCTGTCATGTTTCATGAGGGGCTAGAATTCCAGGATAGTATAAATACCCCCCAAATGACCCCATTTTGGAAAGAAGACATCCCAAAGTATTCACTGAGAGGCATAGTGAGTTCATAGAAGATATTATTTTTTGTCACAAGTAAGCGGAAAATGACACTTTGTGACAAAAAAAAAAAAGTTTCCATTTCTTCTAACTTGCGACAAAAAAAAATGAAATCTGCCACGGACTCACCATGCCCCTCTCTGAATACCTTAAAGTGTCTACTTTCCAAAATGGGGTCATTTGTGGGGTGTGTTTACTGTCCTCGCATTTTGGGGGTGCCTAATTGTAAGCACCCCTGTAAAGCCTAAAGGTGCTCATTGGACTTTGGACCCCTTAGCGCAGTTAGGCTGCAAAAAAGTGCCACACATGTGGTATTGCTGTACTCAGGAGAAGTAGTACAATGTGTTTTGAGGTGTATTTTTACACATACCCATGCTGGGTGGGAGAAATATCTCTGTAAATGACAATTTTTTGATTTTTTTAACACACAATTGTCCATTTACAGAGAGATTTCTCCCACCCAGCATGGGTATGTGTAAAAATACACCCCAAAACGCATTGTACTACTTCTCCCGAGTACGGCGATACCACATGTGTGGCACTTTTTTGCACCCTAACTGTGCTAAGGGGCCCAAAGTCCAATGAGTACCTTTAGGATTTCACAGGTCATTTTGCGGAATTTGATTTCCAGACTACTCCTCACGGTTTAGGGACCCTAAAATGCCAGGGCAGTATAGGAACCCCACAAATGACCCCATTTTAGAAAGAAGACACCCCAAGGTATTCTGTTAGGAGTATGGTGAGTTCATAGAAGATTTTATTTTTTGTCACAAGTTAGCGGAAATTGATTTGTATTGTTTTTTTTCACAAAGTGTCACTTTCCGCTAACTTGTGACAAAAAATAAAATCTTCTATGAACTCACCATAGTCCTAACAGAATACCTTGCGGTGTCTTCTTTCTAAAATGGGGTCATTTGTGGGGTTCCTATACTGCCCTGGCATTTTAGGGGCCCTAAACCATGAGGAGTAGTCTGGAAATCAAATGCCGCAAAATGACCTGTGAAATCCTAAAGGTACTCATTGGACTTTGGGCCCCTTAGCACAGTTAGGGTGCAAAAAAGTGCCACACATGTGGTATCACCGTACTCAGGAGAAGTAGTATAATGTGTTTTGGGGTGTATTTTTACACATACCCATGCTGGGTGGGAGAAATATCTCTGTAAATGACAATCTTTTGATTTTTTGTACACACAATTGTCCATTTACAGAGATATTTCTCCCACCCAGCATGGGTATGTGTAAAAATACACCCCAAAACACATTGTACTACTTCTCCCGAGTACGGCGATACCACATGTGTGGCACTTTTTTGCACCCTAACTGCGCTAAGGGGCCCAAAGTCTAATGTGTACCTTTAGGATTTCACAGGTCATTTTTATTTCAAGACTACTCCTCACGGTTTAGGGCCCCTAAAATGCCAGGGCAGTATAAGAACCCCACTAATGACCCCATTTTAGAAAGAAGACACCCCAAGGTATTCCGTTAGGAGTATGGTGAGTTCATAGAAGATTTTATTTTTGTCACAAGTTAGCGGAAATTGATTTTAATTGTTTTTTTTCACAAAGTGTAATTTTCCGCTAACTTGTGACAAAAAATAAAATCTTCTATGAACTCACCATACTCCTAACGGAATACCTTTGGGTGTCTTCTTTCTAGAATGGGGTCATTTGTGGGGTTCCTATACTGCCCTGGCATTTTAGGGGCCCTAAACCGTGAGGAGTAGTCTTGAAACCAACAATGTCGCAAAATGATCTGTGAAATCCTAAAGGTACTCATTGGACTTTGGGCCCCTTAGCGCACTTAGGGTGTAAATATGTGCCACACATGTGGTATCGCCGTACTCAGGAGAAGTAGTATAATGTGTTTTGTGGTGTATTTTTACACATAACTATGCTGGGTGGGAGAAATATCTCTGTAAATGACAATCTTTTGATTTTTTTTACACACAATTGTCCATTTACAGAGAGATTTCTCCCACCCAGCATGGGTATGTGTAAAAATACACCCCAAAACACATTATACTACTTCTCCTGAGTACGGCGATACCACATGTGTGACACTTTTTTGCAGCCTAGGTGCGCTAAGGGGCCCAACGTCCTATTCACAGGTCATTTTGAGGCATTTGTTTTGTAGACTACTCCTCACGGTTTAGGGCCCCTAAAATGCCAGGGCAGTATAGAAACCCCACAAGTGACCCCATTTTAGAAAGAAGACACCCCAAGGTATTCCGTTAGGAGTATGGTGAGTTCATAGAAGATTTTATTTTTTGTCACAATTTAGTGAAAAATGACACTTTGTGAAAAAAAACAATAAAAATCAATTTCCGCTAACTTTTGACAAAAAATAAAATCTTCTATGAACTCGTCATACACCTAACAGAATACCTTGGGGTGTCTTTTTTTCTAAAATGGGGTCACTTGTGGGGTTCCTATACCGCCCTGGCATTCTACGGGCCCAAAACCGTGAGTAGTCTGGAAACCAAATGTCTCAAAATGACTGTTCAGGGGTATAAGCATCTGAAAATTTTGATGACAGGTGGTCTATGAGGGGGCGAATTTTGTGGAACCGGTCATAAGCAGGGTGGCCTTTTAGATGATAGGTTGTATTGGGCCTGATCTGATGGATAGGAGTGCTAGGGGGTGACAGGAGGTGATTGATGGGTGTCTCAGGGGTTGGTTAGAGGGGAAAATAGATGCAATCAATGCACTGAGAAGGTGATCGGAAGGGGGTCTGAGAGGGATCTGAGGGTTTGGCCGAGTGATCAGGAGCCCACACGGGGCAAATTAGGGCCTGATCTGATGGGTAGGTGTGCTAGGGGGTGACAGGAAGTGATTGATGGGTGTCTCAAGGTGTGATTAGAGGGGGGAATAGATGCAAGCAATGCACTGGCGAGGTGATCAGGGCTGGGGTCTGAGGGCGTTCTAAGGGTATGGGCGGGTGATTAAGTGCCCTAGGGGCAGATAGGGGTCTAATCTGATGGGTAGCAGTGACAGGGGGTGATTGATGGGTAATTAGTGGGTGTTTGGAGGAGAGAACAGATGTAAACACTGCACTTGGGAGGTGATCTGATGTCGGATCTGCGGGCGATCTATTGGTGTGGGTGGGTGATCAGATTGCCCGCAAGGGGCAGGTTAGGGGCTGATTGATGGGTGGCAGTGACAGGGGGTGATTGATGGGTGGCAGTGACAGGGGGTGATTGATGGGTGATTGACAGGTGATTGACAGGTGATCAGTGGGTTATTACAGGGAAGGACAGATGTAAATAATGCCCTGGCGAATTGATAAGGGGGGGGGGGGTCTGAGGGCAATCTGAGCGTGTAGGCGGGTGATTGGGTGCCCGCAAAGGGCAGATTAGGGTCTGATCTGATGGGTAACAGTGACAGGTGGTTGATAGGGGGTGATTGATGGGTAATTAGTGGGTGTTTAGAGGAGAGAATAGATGTAAACACTGCACTTGGGTGGTGATCTGATGTCGGATCTGCGGGCGATCTATTGGTGTGGGTGGGTGATCAGATTGCCCGCAAGGGGCAGGTTAGGGGCTGATTGATGGGTGGCAGTGACAGGGGGTGATTGATGGGTGGCAGTGACAGGGGGTGATTGATGGGTGATTGACAGGTGATTGACAGGTGATCAGTGGGTTATTACAGGGAAGGACAGATGTAAATAATGCCCTGGCGAATTGATAAGGGGGGGTCTGAGGGCAATCTGAGCGTGTAGGCGGGTGATTGGGTGCCCGCAAGGGGCAGATTAGGGTCTGATCTGATGGGTAACAATGACAGGTGGTGATAGGGGGTGATTGATGGGTGATTGATGGGTAATTAGTGGGTGTTTAGAGGAGAGAATAGATGTAAACACTGCACTTGGGTGGTGATCTGATGTCGGATCTGCGGGCGATCTATTGGTGTGGGTGGGTGATCAGATTGCCCGCAAGGGGCAGGTTAGGGGCTGATGGATGGGTGGCAGTGACAGGGGGTGATTGATGGGTGATTGACAGGTGATTGACAGGTGATCAGGGGGGATAGATGCATACAGTACATGGGGGGTGGGTCTGGGGGGGGGGGTCTGGGGAGAATCTGAGGGGTGGGGGGGTGATCAGGAGGGAGCGGGGAGCAGGGGGATAAAAAAAATAGCGTTGACAGATAGTGACAGGGAGTGATTGATGGGTGATTAGGGGGGTGATTGGGTGCAAACAGTGGTCTGGGGGGTGGGCAGAGGGGGGTCTGAGGGGTGCTGTGGGCAATCAGGGGGCAGGGGGGGGGGGAAATCAGTGTGCTTGGTGCAGACTAGGGTGGCTGTAGCCTGCCCTGGTGGCCCTCGGACACTGGGACCACCAGGGCAGGAGGCAGCCTGTATAATACACTTTGTAAACATTACAAAGTCTATTATACACTTTGTATGCGGCGATCGTCGGGTTAACATCCCGCCGGCGCTTCCGTATGGCCGGCGGGATGTTTCGGCGGGTGAGCGGAGACAGGCGCCGGCGGAGGATCGCGTCACGGATGACGCGATCGCTCCGCCCATGCCCCTACAAGGACCGCCGCCATTTGTCAATACGGCGGTCCTTGCGGAGTCTACTTCCCGGCCGCCAATTGTCAATACGGCGGTCGGGAAGTGGTTAAAGTGTATCCGAGGTGAACTTTTACACATTGCATAATTGTGTTCCTTTCCTATTGTTTATAGGGCATTCCTCAAGCCAAATACTTTTTTGTTTTTGTTTTAATACTTTAATTCCCTATAAACTAAATAAGCCACGCCCACAGGTTCAGAGAGCCTTGGCAGTAGCAAGGGCTCATGGGAGCTCAGTCTGGGCAGGAGGAGGGGGAGGTGTTACTAGCCATTGATTTCAGAGGCAGAGGGGAGGAGGAGAGGGGATTAGGCTGATGGCTCAAGATACAGATAAGCCTGCCTCTGTGTAATGTTTACAAACAACATGGCTGCTGTCATTGTATTACAGGAATAAATAATCATATTCTATTAAAACTGTTTGCAGCTAGCTTTGCTGTGTAAACCATCTAAGCTTTAGATAAGATATATAGACAAATTACTTGTTATAGTTAGTTTTTCATCTCGGATCCACTTTAAACAGCTTTTAGAAGGAGAATACATGAAATCTAACTTCAAAAAATATTGCCTAATATAGTAATTAAGGTACACATACACTCATTTCTGTTCAATCCCCTGCAGATTCAATGTGTCTGCTGGGAATAGACTCTCCCTAACAGAGGCGTAACTTCAGGGGTGCAGGTATGGCATGTACCATGGGCGCCTCTTACTGGGGGCATTGCTCCGTAACATCTTTGGCGTCCTCCATACAGATTCTAGTTTGTACCTGGGAGACATTCTGCTACCTGGTTACATCTTTTGGGGGAACATGCTGCCTGTTATTAGGAGGATTTGTATAGGCTGACCTATTGTGTTACTCTTCTAGGCCATGCTTCACTTCAATTTGGACACAACCAATTCAACCAAGACTACATGGTAAAATGTTTGGAGGGGCACCCCCCTCCCTGGGGGTGAATTTCGATGTTTGCCATAAGCACTATTTTCCCTAGTTACGCCTCTGCTCCTCAAACCTTCGATTGATCAGATTTTGATTTATTTTGTCCAATGTATTGATTAGACAGGATGGGAAATCTTAGTATGCCGGCAGGACAGCCGCTATAGTAGATCAATAGGCCATTGACAGACTGCATCAAACAGTGCAACACTGCAGTTTAAATAATTCAGAGCCAGATCATCCACAAGGCAAACATAGGCAACTGCCTAGGGCCTGCAGAGAGTCTAGGGGCCTGGTGGATGCTAGCCCCCACCAAATTTCACTAAAAAAAGAAAAGCCATGTAACCATCAGTGGTGGGCAAAAACTTATCTTGTCTAGGGCCCATTTTATCTTAATCTATTTCTGAACTGATTTCAATAGATTCCCTGCTAGAATCTATTGTAAATCAATGTGCTATATGTGGTAGGAATCCATGGGCGTACGCAGAAAATTTTCCAGGGAGGGCAAAAAGGCGGGGAAGAAGTGGAGCTACGCAAGCCGCCCCCGAAAAATAGGTGTGGCCATAGACCAGAATGTGGATGTGGTAACGGGTGGAGACACATTTACATGAACTTAGCAATGGTGGGACATTAGATTAGGACAGTTGTGGCAAACCTTTTGGAGGCCGAGTGCCCAAACTGCAACCCAAAAGTCACTTATCTATCGCAAAGTGGCAACAGCAATTTAAACTAAATACAAACGTTTTAACTCATACATGAACATTATGGAAAATCCAAGTTGAAAATAAACTGTGAAGATAAACAATTTCATCCATCCTACTCCTGAAATTTTTTTTTTTTTTTTTTAGAACCTCCCATGTTTATTTTCTGTTTTAAGAAGCTAAAAAAGTAGGTTCAATGCTATTTTCTCATATGATGATGATTCAGCTTTTCCCATAGTCTCACTTTTAGCAATCATGTGACCCCCCAACAAGACAAATTCAGCAATCATGAGGCCCCCATCAAGACAAACTCAGCAATCATGAGGCCCCCAACAAGACAAATTCAACAATCATGAGGCCCCCAACAAGACAAATTCAGCAATCATGAGGCCCCCAACAAGACAAATTCAGCAATCATGAGACCCCCAACAAGACAAATTCAGCAATCATGTGGCCCCCTACAAGACAAATTCAGCAATCATGAGGCCCCCAACAAGACAAATTCAGCAATCATGAGGCCCCCAACAAGACAAATTCAGCAATCATGAGGCCCCCAACAAGACAAATTCAGCAATCATGAGACCCCCAACAAGACAAATTCAGCAATCATGTGGCCCCCTACAAGACAAATTCAGCAATCATGAGGCCCCCAACAAGACAAATTCAGCAATCATGAGACCCCCAACAAGACAAATTCAGCAATCATGTGGCCCCCTACAAGACAAATTCAGCAATCATGAGGCCCCCAACAAATCATGAGGCCCCCAACAAGACACATTCAGAGGAGCGGGATGCTTTGGGGAGCCTAAGTGCTCCCAAATACGGGTGACTCCACCCTGCGCATTTGTGAGTCTGCGCCAGAGCACGCTCACACATGCGCAGTACGGAGCAGCCTAAATTCCGGAGCACTCGGGCTTCCAAAGCCTTCAGACAATACTCAGAGCCAGTGGTGTAGCTAAGGAGCTGTGGGCCCCGATGCAAGTTTTACATAGGGGACCCCCCAAGCACTCTATACATAACAATTGATACGGTGCACCAAAACCTGTCAATGGCAACTACAGCGTCAGAGGTGCAAGAAGGGGATGGGGAACAGTTTGTTAATGATTACCACTATTCAGAGTATCTATAGAAGTGATTATTACCAACACAGGACCAATAGAGAGCTAATAATGCAGTTGAGGCAGGGCCCCTCTGGCCGAAGGGCCCCAATGTGGTCGCAACCTCTGCAACCCTTATTGCTGCCTGATCAGAACTGTATTTGATTAATTGTGTTAAAAGCTCTTGTGAAACGAGGGGACTGTAAGAGGAACGGAAAGGCTGTATAGGACCCAAAGCCTTCCCTCTCCATAGGTAAGTATCTGTTTTTTTATTTTAAGTTCACTTCACATTAGCTTTAAACATATTTTTATAATAGGTTCACAGTTGCATAACACGCGTTATAATGACTGTGAACTGCAATGGAGACTGGACATAGACTTTAATACACAGCCTACATGCAGCGAGTTAGAATAACACGATCAGTTACAACACAGTACTGTGAACAACCCCATAGAATTGTATGGGCAGTGAGTTGACATGCAGAATTATTCTTCAATGCAGCTGAGCACTGGAAAGTAGCCCTTACATATGCGTACTTTCTAGGTTTTAGAGCTCCCAGGGCGAGGGTCTATAAATTGCTTCCCCCCATAGATTCGGGCACACTATTGCGATGCGGTAGCCAAAGGTGTCCCCCAGTATTATGTAGCCCCTAATATAACTAGCCAGAGGTGGCCATCAGTATTAATTAGCCAGATCCAGTCTCCCCAGCATAAGTATGAGTAGACATAGGAGCCCTTAATCTTAGGTAGTTGGATACAGAGCCTCTCCCCCACAGTATAGGCAGCCACAAGAGCCCCCAGTATTAGGTAACCAGATGCAGCCTCCTCAGTATAAGATTCGCCCCCTGTAGGGAGCCTTAGAGTCCCTAATTTGGATAGCCATAGAGCCCCCCCCCCTATAGGGAGCAACAGAGACCCCTGTTTAGGTAGCCAGAAAGCCCCCTTTAGGAAGCCAAATTCCCCCCATTTAGGTAGCCAGAGTGCCCCCCTGTTTAGGTAGCCAGAGTGCCCCCCTTTAGGTAGTGGACACAAAATGCTTTAGGTCTGCAGCCACTTAGGTGGCACTCTACGGGCGACCAGTATCATTAGGGAGCCTTGCTCAACAACTCTATACTGTTTTTAATACTGGCTCAAACCAGGATTTGAACCCTAGTCAAAGGCTTAAATCCCACATCAAAGGCAACAGCCTTACCAGTACACTATGTAGCTAACTAAAGGGTGGTCTAGAACTGTGGGAGCCCCAACTACTTACTCTCATTCTAATATAGGGCTCCACCCTTTAGATCAGGTGTTGTTGTGGATACACTTGTCATGTATGGGGGATGAGGGCCATTTGTTTTATGACCTTTGGCAGATGGGCCCCAAGACTAAAGGGGTCACCAAAGAAGAGACAAGGAAATGGGTTTGAAGGTTGTGGTGCCCCATCAATGTTTTGCTGGCAGGGTCCATTATTTGTAGGTAGATCCTGCCTTTACATGTGTCATCTGCATGGAAGAGTCATAAGGAAGAAGCCTTACCTGCTCTCTTATCACACAAGTCAACATCTGTAGCATCTGTTTTTAAAAAAAATAGAATCATTTGATGAAAAAAAAAAAACATTTCCAATTTGTAAACATGAGGTTAGATCCAATATGCTCAGGGGTTATGTGACACAGTAAGAACTGTACAGGTAGAGAGGACAATGGATTCCACTAAATATTCACAGATTCTGAATGCCAGTGTTAGAGAAAAACGCCCTGCAATTTGGACTTCAAACAAGGATACAGTGATTTCTCAAAACTTATCATAAACTTCCTATTGCATTTTTTTTACATATCTTCTGTCATTTTACTGTTTGTTTGTTTGTTTTTTGTTTTTTTAGCATGTTAAGTCTAGTGGATTGCCACATTTCACTTACAGAATTAACTAAATATGTCTTTATAATTAGTTCACAGTGCTCAGTTGCACTGCAGCATAATTCTGCATGTCAGCTCACTGCCCATATAATTCCATAGGCCTGATTACAGTACTGCATTGTAACGGATTGCGTTATTCTAAATCACTGCATTTAGTCTTTGTATTAAAGTCTATGTCTAATCTCCATTGCAGCTCACACTTATTATAACACATAGTTTATGCACTACTGGGAACCTAGCCTAAGACTTATGCGTAGCACTTTACTTGAGAATTAAGGGCCACTCAGGTGGAACTGAAACATTTTCATAAAAATATGGCATCTAGAGGTGTAACATAACCTTATGTGTTTGATATTTTTCATGCAGGCAATGTTTGAGCACACCACATAACTTCACTGTGTACAATTAGGAGTATATGATGCTTAGTGGCCTTGTGTTGTAGTATAATCCCTGAACATTACAATCATTACCCAGTTATTATGTTTACCCTTAGTCATTCAGAAACAAATTATCCATGACTCTGCTATGTAACACTTTTTCCAGTCACACCACAGCCCAGTGGTAACAGCTGCTGCACTCTTGATAACTGATCCACTAGGCAGGTATATACAAGATTAGAGGGTAGCAGGTCTGCCACTTAAACTAGATACCCACATTTAGATGGATTGACTGTTCAAGCATTCAGGAAAAGTACTGTGCGAGTCAATGGGCATATAAAATCACTGTGATCCGATGTCTTGGTCATTTAATGGGAATGATTGTCCTGGGTAGTCATGTGTTTTTTGCCATTGTTTGCAAATGTGAGGCGATGTTGTGCAAAATGATTGTTTGTCAACTTGATTCACACAAAAAAATCTTTAGGTGGATATGGACCTTAAAAGACATTACATTCAAATGTTTACCAGTGGCCCAGTGGCTGGGAGAGCTGGGAAACAAAATGTAGTAGTGTGAGGGAGTGTGTGAAGACACTTTCCTTTATATATGGTGAGAGTGTCCTACAGCCAAGAAATCTAGACACTGCTGGGATTCTCTACATGTAAAAAGTCAATGAATGGAAGCCAACCTGAAAAAAATAAAAGGCACCACAAAGTTCCAAGAACAACTCATATTCTTTGTTTTCAGTGCAGTTAAACATACAATAGCTATTCTTGGAGACAGCCATTCTTAATATCTGAAAAGCTTAAAAATAGATTGGGGCGATATACTGTATGTTCTTTGAGAAATGGAAGGCTCTTATGAATGGCACAATTAATAAATTCCAGACAGTTTGGTACCCACTAATTGAAAACTATTTTGGAAATATTGATGGCCTTATGATAACTTCCATATAAGAGATATACCGGAGGAGTTGCAAGAGCGACAAAACTAGTAGAGCGGAGGCCCGGAGGGCATGGACATGGGGCTTCGCATTGGTGGAGGGTGAAATTTGGATCTGGACCGAGCAGACGTGCAGCGATGTCCACAGCCAGCCAGGTGGCCATCACTTGGGGTAGAGCTCATTAAAACACTGGGCGCTATGTTACTGCTGTTACATGTGAGTGTGTCATTTTACCTTAATTACATTTTATCATATAGTTTTATGCTATGGTGGCTCACTGATGGTGATATCTGGATAAGGCGGGGGCGGCCTAGATGACCCCAAAGTGCTATCTAATTGAGAGTCAAGGAAAAGGGTGAGTGCCCCTTCTTACTGGGTAAGGTGGTGGTATTAGGCTAAGGCCTAAAAGACTGTGCCTGCTAAAGTTATCAATCAGATCAGGTGTGCCATATAGACCCTTTTACTCCAAAGTTGTGATATAGTAGACTCATGAACTTTTTAGTGCACTGACCTATTGTTGTAAGCGATATACTGAACTGAACTTCATCTCTATGTGCCTATTAAGGAGAATATGGCCCCACAACCCGAGATGGCAGACACTTTATTTTCTCTTCTTAGTTTATTTCTTTTCTATTTCCCTGATCTTTTCCTCAACAAAGTGGATGGGGTGTGTGAGCACCCTGGAGCAAAATATACAAGAGAGAAAACGGGAGCCCAATGGTGCAGTATGTCAAAGTAACACAATTTTTGGAAAGAATTAAACAAAAGGTCTACTCACAACGGTGGGTTGCTAGGGGCAACCGACCACTGGCAGCAGGTGGAGACAATGAACCTGACTCCACTCGGGGTGGTTCGTCAGGACCTTGGCTGGTCGATCTCAGTGATAAAAAGAAGCACTAGGCTTGTGTAAAAACACTGTGGCTAATGCTTATACCCCTTCTACGGGGGATTTTTGAGGGGTGGATTTAGCAATTCTTGAACAAAGAATTTTTAATAACATGAGCACAGCCTGTTAAAAATTCTTTGTTTAAGAATTTCGTCTCTGAGGTAAGCCACCACATTTGTTTATTTTTAGTTGTTTTTAACGTATTTTATACAACCAGGGCGCCTCTTTATCCCCTATATGTGCTTTTCCGCAACAATGCTCTCCTATTACATCAGTATGTGAAGCAATAATAGCCGATTTAAGTGGTCCTGGGTTCCCTATTACAAAAAAAAAGGGTTAATGATAGGATTTTTATCCTCATCATTGGTCATTGTTTCCAATACATATTACTGCAGCGCGGCTGCTTTTTACATAGCACAAGACTTATGAACTGCATGACTCCCCTTTGGTGCCTGTTGTTGATTTGATCAAAAGCTTTAGGCCCAGTGAGTCAGCCACCAGGAATGCACTGTCCATGCACAGCCTGAATCATAAATATACAATCTGCATATCACATTGGTGACTTCATGGTATTTTCAGGCAATGTAAATCCTTCTGGCTCTAGTGTCATTGTGGAAATCAACTGAACAAATAAGATCTGCAAACTTTGCAAAATAACTTTAGCTTACTGCTGATAGGTGTCATAATAATAGTGTTCTTGTAGGTCCATCTGATGTGGTTCTTGAGGATTATCAAGCAATCGTGTCAAGGACAGGCTATGAAACGCAGCTAGTGTTATGAGAAAGACTGTTCCACATTAACATTCTTTATCATCAGAGAGATTTTGTTTATAATTATTTTTAATCCTTGTGAAGGCCAAATTAATTAAAAGAGAAAAACATATGTCAGCCAGACAGGGTTGTGGATTTCCTATTGATTTATCAGGCCCATGCATAAGATTTATATACAGCCAGTAACAGAACTGTAGCTGTGCAGTGGGAAAATGCTTCTGTGTAGTTTAAACTGGCTACATGTACAGTACATGGATCCGGTCATTTATGTTCTTCTCCTCTTCCTCCTGTGTTTGCCAAACGTAGTCCATCCCTGTCCTGATGGTGGCACTAACTTCTCTCTGTTAGTCTCAGTATTAACAGAAACTGTCCATGCCACCAGATCTCATGACACAAAATGACTGTCCCTTAGCAAGATGACTTAGAGAGGGTTCACACTTAAAATTGCTGAAAACAACGTTTTTCTCATGGATTTTTTTTTTGCATTAAAATCTGCGTTTGTATGATTTTTTTTTAAATTTGCATGAGTCAGTGCCACTAATGAAATACGATGGGAATTAGCATGCGATGTGCAAATTTATGCTGCAAGAAGGTACGTTTTTTTCACATTTGAGAAAACACAAATG
The DNA here is from genome assembly GCF_040937935.1 of Hyperolius riggenbachi. Classification (NCBI taxonomy): domain Eukaryota; kingdom Metazoa; phylum Chordata; class Amphibia; order Anura; family Hyperoliidae; genus Hyperolius; species Hyperolius riggenbachi. The sequence continues at coordinate 248,869,840 of NC_090648.1, read as the reverse complement.
TGAAAATGCGAATTTTAGAGGTGCAATTCTCCTTTGACTTTCATTGGATGTGCACTGAACGCATTTTAACACATTTGCAAAATGCATGCCAATTTTAATGAGTATGATCTAACCCCCCTCCTGATTAATGATGGCAGAACCAGTTGCTGGGTGAACAGTTCCCTGCAAACAGTCGCATTTGCACATTCACATCCAACATGAACTACATGGGGTGTTCGCGACTTACCTATTCTCTTCCATGAAGCCATTTTTTGACCCTTCATGCTGAATTCACATGGGACAGGATGGCCAATCAGACAGGATCACCACCCGGGCCATTACCCCCCCCCCCCCCCCTTTCCTATAAAAGCCATTTTCACTCTTCCTGTAGTCAGTGTAAGGGGAGGAGCTGCTGCTGCTTATACAGGGACAGTGTTAGATGGGCTGTATTGTGATATTGGCTGTGTAGTCGCTTTCTAGGTGCTCTGCTATTTGTAATGCACTAGCTAGGTACCCCGATAGTCCTTTTGAGGACTCATCCTGACCACAAAAGTAATTTTGTGCACTTATAGTGACCCTGCTGTACTGACATTTTGTTGTTGCATTGTGGTGTGGTGTGTGCTGTAGCAACACAACTCCTGTATACAGTGTAGTGTGTGGCTGGCTGCATCACCGTTCCAGCCTGCTGTCACTGTGCATAAGTGATTGATTGTCACTGACACCCAGAGCAGGGACAAGGTCCTCCAGCACCCAAGGCTGAGACACCAAAGTGCGCCCCTCCATCCCTCCCACCCCAGCTGTCACTCACTGATTGCTATTAGACTAAGAGGGCCACAGGGCCCACAACCTCCCCAACACCTTAATATCTAGTTATCTGGCTTGCAGTCACCGCTATGTATCCCCTTTTCTTATTTCTTTCTGCTTCATACACAATTAGGAATGACAGCTGAATGAATTGTGCGCCCCCTCCTACACTGCTCCAGCCTCTCCAGCCTATGACTCGGCCCGGCCCTGCGGACACCCACACAGCATCACTCATGTTACCCTACTGTAAGTTACTGTCAGTGATCTCAGTCGGTGTCACGAACATTTGTGTCATGGAATGATTAGAGTAGCAGATTTAAAATGCAGGTAAATGAAATGTACTCTTATTGGTATTGCAGCTGTGCATATAACCAGGCAAAAGCAGTGAATTTCCTGCTGAGGTTTCCTGTTGGGCAAATGTCAATGCTTTTACCCAGTATTACTGTACAGCCGCAAGAGGACTGTAGGGATCTCTGGCAAATAGCAAATATTCTACAAAGATTTTTGTGCTGTTTGGTAAGAGTACTCTTAGAATGCTGCAGTTTATTTTAAATCTCAGGATTAAAAAAACAAAAACCAAAACCTTAAAATATCAGCAGAACAGCAAATCAAACTTGATGCAAGACTGGAGGCCATTCCCACTAACGTCAGTTACAATCCCAGAGCCCAATAGATGTCCATGAAACACAGCAGCCTCCCAGATGCTGACAAAACTTCATCAGTTGCTCTAATAATTGAGGCTTTATAAATAAGTCCCTGAGTGCCTCTGTTCCATTTCCGGTGTCATGACCCCGCCATGAGTACACTTTTTCTAGATACTGTAATGTGAAGGGTACAATCATATGTAATAGTTAGGTACTTAATGAAGAATGATAAAACGTGGAGTGACTTTTTGCCTGAATTAGAAAGCAGTAGAGTGTAGTAGGCGAACTGGAATCTGACTGTCAGGTTTATTTATAGTGAATCCAAGCATTGTCTACATTGCTTAAATGTAAATACTGCATATAAATAATGAATGTGGGCAGGAATGCATAATTCATTAGTAGAAATGCCACAGCCAACATACAGTATTTGGTCTGCTTTCTCCATTGGCAAAATGTGCTGGCAGTCTGTAGCAAATAGCCCATCCATGTGTGACTCACCAATGCCTTACAGGAACTAAACAATAGTGAGCACATACTATTACCATCAATGCATGGTCTGTATGGTCAGGGACCCAGCAATGTGCTGGTGTTTTCTCATAAATGGGAAATTCTTCCCCCTTACTAAGCAGCATACTGTACAGTTTAATGTAAAATGTCATCCAGAAGTAAAAATATTCCTGTGCTCCAGGGAGAGATGATTGCAAAACATAAAAAACTAAATAAATACATTACAGTAAAGTAAGCAGCATTTATTAAACACAGCTGTACAACTAGAGGCAGACAGCAGCTCTGAAACCCAAGGCTCTGATAACACAAGCTGGAGATGATAACTGCTATTACTGGGAAATATTATCCAACTAAAGAATTCAAGGTCCTTATAAGCAATTTCTAGCATTTTCCAGCACTAGTGAAATGCTGGGACTATGAAGTCCCCTTACCGCTCTAGCTTGCCACAGGCTGGCATGGTGGAGGCATTTACAAGTGATGGCCAAAATATTGTCTTACATCCTGGTATATTCTCATGGGATGGGGAGGTTTGGCTATCAAATCAATCAAAAATTAACATGAGCGTGACCCTCACTGATAAGAAATTCCCCCTTTTATCTCTTTACTGCTCTCAGAAGCCATTTTCTGCTAGGAAAGTGTTTTATAGTTGGAATTTCTTATCAGTGAGGGTCACACTGTAGTCACTTCCTGTCCGAGTCAGGACTGAGCCAGCCACTTACATACCTGATATTTAACTGTTTCAGGCAGAGAAAGAAAAAAAAGAACACAGCATAGTTATTTCTGTGCTTGGCACTGTACATACACATGTCCATCTCATCATGTCACATGTCACTTCGGGTATCCTTAAAGGACACCCGAGGTGAAAATTAACTGATGTGATAAAAGACTACATCTATCCTCCTTCTTCTAGAAACAACTTTTTTTATACGTCCCACAGATTTATTTTATATTTAATATTTAAATCTACGTTTTAAAGTTTTTATTGTTTAATTGTTTCTGCTTAGTGACACATTCATTGAAGTATGCCAGAGCTCAAATCTATGAAGTGTTGATCCCCTTTATCTCTTTTCTACTCTCAGAGGCCATGTTTTTAAAAAAAATTGTTTTATGGCTGTATTCCCTTATCAGTGAGGGTTATGCTGTAGTCTGACTCAGACAGAAACTGTCCCTTTTTATGCTTGATTTTTAAACCTTTCTGGCAGAAAAAGAACAAAAGCAACACAGCATAGTTATCAGTGAGCTTGGCACTGTACATACACTTGTCTATCTCATCATGTCACATGTCATCACGGGTATCAAAGTGTACCTAACCCAAGGCAATTCTACCTCAGGTAAGCACAGAGTTCATGTAATTGCTAGATCAATATACCAACAGGAAGTTTCCAACAGGAAGAGCCAGGCTAAGGGGGGTGAAAGGGGCTGGGAAGAAGAGTAAATAGGAGGGTGATAGTAGGGCACATTGCAGCAAGCCTGCCTCTTCCTGTCTGAAAATTTGACTTTAACCAAAAGCCAAATATTTTAAGGAGTGATGTGGAGAAGGACAGAAGTATGCCGACCAAGCATGAACATACCTCTGTGCTTATCTTAGGTAGCTTTGGCTTATACCTGGTATCCTTTAACCACTTGTTGACCGCCCCCAGCCGATGGGCGGCGGCAAAGACTGGGTCTAAACGACCGCAATACGCCCATCGGCGAAGGCGTGGTTATGCGGCGATCGCGTCATTCGTGACGCGAGCAGCCGCCGGCGACTGGCTCCGCCCCCCTCGCGCTATAACCCGCCGGCCGTTCGGAAGCGCCGGCGGGTTACTAGCACCCGGATCGCCGCATGTAACATGTATAATAGGCTTTGTAATGTATACAAAGCCTATTATTCTGGCTGCCTCCTGCCCTGGTGGTCCCAGTGTCCGAGGGACCACCAGGGCAGGCTGCAGCCACCCTAGTCTGCACCAAGCACACTGATCCTGCCCACCCCTTCCCTCTGGTCGCCCATAGCACCCCTCAGACCCCCCCTGCCCACCCCCCCAGACCCCTGTTTGCACCCAATCACCCCCCTAATCACCCATCAATCACTCCCTGTCACTATCTGTCAACACTATTTTTTTTAACCCTAAACTGCCCCCTGCTCACTCCTGATCACCCCCCACCCCTCAGATTCTCCCCAGACCCCCCCCCCCCTGTGTACTGTATGCATCTATCCCCCCTGATCACCTGCCAATCACCTGCCAATAACCTGTCAATCACCTGTCAATCACCCATCAATCACCCCCTGTCACTGCCACCCATCAATCAGCCCCTAACCTGCCCCTTGCGGGCAATCTGATCACCCACCCACACCAATAGATCGCCCGCAGATCCGAAATCAGATCACCTCCCAAGTGCAGTGTTTACATCTGTTCTCTACTCTAAACACCCACTAATTACCCATCAATCACCCATCAATCACCCCCTATAACCACCCGTCACTGTTACCTATCAGATCAGACCCTAATCTGCCCCTTGCGGGCACCTAATCACCCGCCTACACGCTCAGATTGCCCTCTGACCCCCCCTTATCAATTCGCCAGTGCATTAATTACATCTGTTCTTCCCTGTAATAACCCACTGATCACCTGTCAATCACCTATCAATCACCCATCAATCACCCCCTGTCACTGCCACCCATCAATCACCCCCTGTCACAGCCACCCATCAATCAGCCCCTAACCTGCCCCTTGCGGGCAATCTGATCACCCACCCACACCATCAGATTGCCCCAGACCTACCCTCAGATCACCTCCAAAGTGCATTGTTTACATCTGTTCCGCCATCTAATCACCCACTGATCACCCATCAATCAGCCCCTGTCATTGATACCCATCAGATTAGACCCCTATCTGCCCCTAGGGCACCCGCCCACACCCTCAGAACGCCCTCAGACCCCAGCCCTGATCACCTCGCCAGTGCATTGCTTGCATCTATTTCCCCTCTCAAATCACACCTTGAGACACCCATCAATCACCTCCTGTCACCACCTGTCACCCCCTAGCACACCTACACATCAGATCAGGCCCTAATTTGCCCCGTGTGGGCTCTTGATCACTCGGCCAAACCCTCAGATCCCCTTCCGATCACCTCCCCAGTGCATCTATTTTCCCCTCTAACCACCCCCTGAGACACCCATCAATCACCTCCTGTCACCCCCCTAGCACTCCTATCCATCAGATCAGGCCCAATACAACCGGTCATCTAAAAGGCCATCCTGCTTATGACCGGTTCCACAAAATTTGCCCCCTCATAGACCACCTGTCATCAAAATTTTCAGATGCTTATACCCCTGAACAGTCATTTTGAGAAATTTGGTTTCCCGACTACTCACGGTTTTGGGCCCGTAAAATGCCAGGGCAGTATAGGAACCCCACAAGTGACCCCATTTCAGAAAAAAGACACCCCAAGGTATTCTGTTAGGTGTATGACGAGTTCATAGAAGATTTTATTTTTTGTCAACAGTTAGCGGAAATTGATTTTTATTGTTTTTTTTCACAAAGTGTCATTTTTCACTAACTTGTGACAAAAAATAAAATCTTCTATGAACTCACCATACTCCTAACGGAATACCTTGGGGTGTCTTCTTTCGAAAATGGGGTCACTTGTGGGGTTCCTATACTGCCCTGGCATTTTAGGGGCCCTAAACCGTGAGGAGTAGTCTAGAAAACAAACGCCTCAAATTGACCTGTGAATAGGACTTTGGGCCCCTTAGCGCACCTAGGCTGCAAAAAAATGTCACACATGTGGTATCGCCGTACTCAGGAGAAGTAGTATAATGTGTTTTGTGGTGTATTTTTACACATACCCATGCTGGGTGGGAGAAATCTCTCTGTAAATGGACAATTGTGTGTATGTGTAAAAATACACCCCAAAACACATTATACTACTTCTCCTGAGTACGGCAATACCACATGTGTGACACTTTTTTTGCACCCTAACTGCGCTAAGGGGCCCAAAGTCCAATGAGTACCTTTAGGATTTCAAGGGTCATTTTGCGGCATTTGGTTTCCAGACTACTCCTCACGGTTTAGGGCCCCTAAAATGCCAGGGCAGTATAGGAACCCCACAAGTGACCCCATTTTAGAAAGAAGAGTTCATAGAAGATTTTTTTTTTGTCACAAGTTAGAAATTGATTTGTATTGTTTTTTTCTCACAAAGTGTCATTTTCCGCTAACTTGTGACAAAAAAAAATCTTCTATGAACTCATCATACTCCTAACAGAATACCTTGGGGTGTCTTCTTTCTAAAATGGGGTCACTTGTAGGGTTCCTACAAGTGAAGTTAGGCCCCTTAGCGCACCTCGGTTGCAAAAAAGTGTCACACATGTGGTATCGCCATACTCAGAAGAAGTAGTATAATGTGTTTTGGGGTGTATTTTTATACATACCCATGCTGGGTGGGAGAAATCTCTCTGTAAATGGACAATTGTGTGTAAAAAAAATCAAACAATTGTCATTTACAGAGATATTTCTCCCACCCAGCATCTGTATGTGTAAAAGTACACCACAAAACACATTATACTACTTCTCCTGAGTACGACGGTACCACATGTGTGGCACTTTTTTGCAGCCTAACTGCGCTAAGGGGCCCAAAGTCCAATGAGTACCTTTAGGATTTCACAGGTCATTTTGCGACATTTGGTTTCAAGACTACTCCTCACGGTTTAGGGCCCCTAAAATGCCAGGGCAGTATGGGAACCCCACAAATGACCCCATTTTAGAAAGAAGACACCCCAAGGTATTCTGTTAGGAGTATGGTGAGTTCATAGAAGATTTTATTTTTTGTCACAAGTTAGCGGAAAATGACACTTTGTGAAAAAATACAATTAAAATCAATTTCCGCTAACTTGTGACAAAAAAAATCTTCTATGAACTTACCATACTCCTAACGGAATACCTCGGGGTGTCTTCTTTCTAAAATGGGGTCATTTGTGGGGTTCCTATACTGCCCTGGCATTTTAGGGGCCCTAAACCGTGAGGAGTAGTCTTGAAACCAATTGTCACAAAATGACCTGTGAAATCCTAAAGGTACTCATTGGACTTTGGGCCCCTTAGCGCAGTTAGGGTGCAAAAAAGTGCCACACATGTGGTATTGCCGTACTCAGGAGAAGTAGTATAATGTGTTTTGGGGTGAATTTTTACACATACCCATGCTGAGTGGGAGAAATATCTCAGTAAATAGACAATTGTGTGTATGTGTAAAAATACACCCCAAAACACATTATACTACTTCTCTTGAGTACGGAAATACCACATGTGTGGCACTTTTTTGCAGCCTAACTGCGCTAAGGGGCCCAAAGTCCAATGAGCATCTTTAGGCTTTACAGGGGTGCTTACAATTAGGCACCCCCAAAATGCCAGGACAGTAAACACACCCCACAAATGTCCCCATTTTGGAAAGTAGACACTTTAAGGTATTCAGAGAGGAGCATAGTGAGTCCGTGGCAGATTTCATTTTTTTTTTGTCGCAAGTTAGAAGAAATGGAAATTTTTTTTTTTTTTGTCACAAAGTGTCATTTTCCGCTAACTTGTGTAAAAAAATAAAATCTTCTATGAACTCACCATGCCTCTCACTGAATACTTTGGGATGTCTTCTTTCCAAAATGGGGTCATTTGGGGGGTATTTATACTATCCTGGAATTTTAGCACCTCATGAAACATGACAGGTGGTCAGAAAGTCAGAGATGCTTCAAAATGGGAAAATTCACTTTTGGCACCATAGTTTGTAAACGCTATAACTTTTACCCAATCCAATAAATATACACTGAATGTTTTTTTTTTAATCAAAGACATGTAGCAGAATAACTTTCGCGCTCAAATGTATAGGAAATTTTACTTTATTTGAAAAATGTCAGCACAGAAAGTTAAAAAAGTCATTTTTTTTGACAAAATTCATGACTTTTTTGATGAATATAATAAAAACTAAAACTCGCAGCAGCAATCAAATAGCACCAAAAGAAAGCTGTATTAGTGACAAGAAAAGGAGGTAAAATTCATTTAGGTGGTAGGTTGTATGACCGAGCAATAAACCGTGAAAGCTGCAGTGGTCTGAATGGAGAAAAAGGGTTTGGTCCTTAAGGGGCGAAAAGACTGTGGTCCTCAAGTGGTTAACTGGCTCAACCGCTAGAAGCTTGAGACTTGCTACTACCAAGTGTACCCATCCATTTACTCAACTGATATATGCCTAGATATATGCTTAAAATTAATTGTGGAATATTGATCATTTTTCTACCTTGCCCCACCTAATTTTGTTTAGCTTGCTACAGAAATCTGATCGATAATCAAATGTAATGCTGCCACTGCTAGATTTGTGTAAAAAATGGAAAGCATTGAGATTTTATCATTCCTTCTGACCCAGGGCCGGGCCGAGGCATAGGCTGGAGAGGCTCCAGCCTCAGGGCGCAGTGTAGGAGGGGGTGCACAATTCATTCAGCTGTCATTCCTAATCGTGTATGAAGCAGAAAGAAATAAGAAAAGGGGATACATAGCAGTGACTGCAAGCCAGATAACTAGATATTAATATGTTGGGGAGGTTGTGGGCCCTGTGGCGCCTCTTAGTCTAATAGCAATCAGTGTGTGACAGCTGGAGTGGGAGGGATGGAGGGGCGCACTTTGGTGTCTCAGCCTTGGGTGCTGGAGGACCTTGTCCCGGCTCTGTTCTGATCTCTCCCCTTGCTGGGAGGAACCAGTTGCGAGGATCCTGTAGGTTTATCCTTCCACGAGAGCAGTCATCGTAATTCTTACTGTCCATTTTTGTTTCCTCCGGAGTTCCACTTCGATCTGCCATAGAGTAAATATTTATGTTTGAACCTGAATATCACACACTGGGTTCTGAGACAGGTTATTTTAACTAACCAGAAAATTAAATAATATTAATTTATTACAAATAATACTTTTTTTTTAAATTATAAATACAGTTTTAATGAAAGGGTTAATTTATTTTCTTACATATCACAACATTCTGGGATAGGCTCCCCAAGCCTTTCGAGCCATCAATATCCATCATGTCTTTATACAAAGCCTATGTTTCATTTTCAATTTCAGGATGTGTATATTATGAAAATGCAGAATTTTCCATGCGAGTGTCTGTAAACGCAGTCAGTATTCCACGTCTTTAAATAACCATCCCATCTGTACTGGTGTCCTCATCTAACCAAGGAATAATCTAACAAAAGGCTTTCTTCTTCTCTGCTTTGACACACAGACAGTATACAACTACAAGAAACAGTAATACACTGTTAAGGTTATGTGATTTTACAATGGTTTCCTATAGCATGATTAATTACCTAGAAGTGCAGATTTACTTGCAAACAGGAAAATCTTGAGTACACATCCACATTACAGCAATTGTTTTTTATTATTACAAATTCGATAGCGATATGGGATAACATGAAATGACTCAAGTGAATAATGTAATGTAGGTGCAACAAAGTTAGATTCTTAAGAGGAGGGGCTGGAAATATAAGGTGATTTTATATATTTATAGCGAACAGATATAGGAAGAAGGAAATTTGACTCTGTAAGTGAGGGATTTGAATATATATTGTGAGATTTAGCTCATCAGGTAGTAGGGATCATACCATAGAAATGTAACAAGAAGTTGGTGAAAAAGTATTGTCAAAATCATTCTTAGTATTTTCTTGTTTGCTAGTGGCTTAGACAAAACAGTGCATTTATATCATGCTTTCCTACTGATGGACTCCAAGTGCCAGAGCTGCAGACACTAGGGGCGCACTCAGTAGGCAGTATCAGTGTTAGGGAGTCTTGCCTAAGGCCTCTTAACTGAATAGATGCTGGCTAACTAAACAGGAAAAGCCGAGGTTCCTGTTCTCCTGTTTCAGAAGCAGAACCCTTAACCAGTCACTACCAAAAAGGCATTTTATTCATAAGGTGTGAAAATATCACCTAGGAGAAAACTTAAGCCTCATCTACACTATACAATTTTCCATCAGATAGACAGATCTATTAGATAGATCTAATAAGAAATTGCTTCGTGTGTAGACATCCAAATTGTTTCAGATCAATTTTGCAATACATTTTGCTTTAATAAGTACCCAAAATCGATTGCAAAATGTAACGCAATTCGATTGGACGGGTTGGAAATTATCGAATAGATCCGTCTAATAGATCCGATCTAACGGAAAATTGTACCGTGTAGCTGAGGCTTTAGAATATAAGGCAAATTGAATGATTGATAAAGGAGCAATGCTTTCAAAGGCTGATGACTCATAGCTTTTGTATTTAAGCACCCTAAGTTCAAATACTGAATTAGAATCAGTCAGTCCATTGAGGCAGATGATGTTCTGAACATGTAAGGGTAACAGTCCTTTTAAAGTAAACCTGCGATGGCAAAATGAAAAGATTTTATACTTACTCACTCAGATTTTATACTAACTTCCTCCAGCCCCATGAGCACCAATGCATCCCTTGCCGTCCTCCGTTCGCCCGCAATCAGCCCCCGGTAACCTGCCTCAGTCGCTCCAGTCGGCTCTTCTGTGCATGCGCTGCCCCTGTATGAAATGTAACTGGCGTGACTGTGCCAAATTACCTGGGCTGATTGCGGCCGAATGGAGGCCCTCCGGAGCACTGCGAGGGATGCATTAGTGCTTATGGGGCTGGAGGAATCTCCGGGTGAGTATAGAATCTTTTCAGTTTGCCATCACAGGTACACTTTAAGTAGCAATATTTAGACTCTACATTTGACAGTTGGTACACTGATGGTGAAATGAATACTGCGATGTTCTGGTCACCCAACGGAGTTCATTTTCACATGAGATTACAAGTCTTGTATGAAATGTAAGGTCTTGAATATGACCTTTCTTCTGGAAGGCAGAGCTAGCAACATAAAGCAAACCTGAGCAACAACAAAAAAAATCCCAAATAATTGTATGTGTATACTAAGTATATACATCTGTCTCATACTATTGTTCACATTGCAAGAGATTTAAATTTGACTCTGAAGTATACGCAGCCGCTATATCAGTGTGGAATAAAACCTGGCTCGTTCAGCTCCTAACAAAGAGAAATAATTAACTTTGAACCTGAGAGAACTCACTGCTTATCAGGGATTATTTGCATTTCTCAAGAGGCTGAATTTAACTTGCTGATCCACTGTCTCATTTGCATAGATAACAGGACTGTTTTTTAATACTTTCTGTGCCCCCAAAAATATAGTAATGTACATCAGAGAAGTTATTACTAGGGTTAGTACTATGAGTACCGATTATTATTTAATCATGTCACTTCAAGTACCCTTTAAGAGTAGGTCAGTGCAATTGCAGTGGGAAGTAGCTCTCTTCCTAAACTGTGAACATTTGCCCATGCAGTCTTATGATGATACTCCCAGGGTGTGCTAATGTTAAGTTAGACAGGAGTTCAGCTATTTCTTTGAGAAACAATCTAGCAAGATTTTGGTTATACAGAGGAGATCAGAAGGCTGTGTTAGGTTGTATGTGAACACTTTGATGAACCTTTTAGGGCTACTTAGGATTAAAATCTGCGACACAGTCATTTGTTTGACAACCCATGGACTTCCATTGCCAGCTCTGAGGTCTCCCTGTAGCTACTAGTGCTGACATAAAACATATGTGGCTAGAAACACTTTCTGGCACCCCGGAGGGCGCCATTTTTTAGTGTTCCTGAGCATCCCTACTCAGAATCCCTTCAGATTTTAAAAGGTCAATTAGAGAAGGTTTGTTGAAAAATAACCTTTCAGGGAATCAGGCAGAGAGACGTATTTTTGTTGAATATTAATTTGTTTACATGGCAACAGCAGGTAATTTCGTGAAACAGAAAATCAGCTTTGTTCCTACTGAGGTCATTGGTGCCATCTGAGATAGAAGACTTTTAAGCCATATACTCACCTCGCGACCCAGGAAGATGGATCCCAGTGACTCCCCAATCCATCTTCCGGCCGTCAGCTATGCGCGACGTCGCAATGGCACATGACAGATGGGAACAAGGCTTCAAGTGACTGCGAGACTTTGCGTGGAAGTGGTTGGGAATCTTAACCTCCTTGCTGGTTATCCCGAGCTCAGCTCGGGGTAACCTGCGCAGGAGGATTTCTCAGGCCCTCGCCGCCGATTCGCCGCTACCCGCTGCGCCGCCCCCCCTCCAGACCCCTTGCGCAGCCTGGCCAATCAGTGCCAGGCAGCGCTGAGGGGTGGATTGGGATTCCCTCTGACGTCCCGACGTCCATGACGTTGGTGACGTCATCCCGCCCCGTCGCCATAATGACGGGGGAAGCCCAGCAGGAAATCCCGTTCTGAACGGGATTTCCTGCTTTCAGAGAGCGCCAGCGGCGATCGGTTTAGGTAGGGGGATGCCGCTTGTCAGCGGCTATCATGTAGCTAGCGCTAGGCTAGCTACATGAATTTAAAAAAATTTTTTTTAAAGTGCTGCGCCGCCCCCTTGCCGAAATAATTGGAACGGCAAGGGGTGATGGCCATTATTGCCATGCGACGCTAAATGACGTTTGCATGATCGTGTGCCTGTACCCACGCCACCGGTCATCAGAAAAATTGCGAGATAGGTAAAGGTCTTTATAGCCAAGTAGGAGACGTGTGGATTTCTTCTGATGCATATGTGCAGTTTAGGAAATAGCATAGCTTCCAAAAACAGCTTTTTTCTCATGATTTGGATTTTAGAAGATAATTATACATTTACAAAAAAATATACAAAGAAATCGTCATTTAGTCCCAAAGGATGCATAGGAAAGCGTTAAGGGTTCAGTGTGGTTGCTTACAGGGCAGGGAGGAGCAGAGATGGGCTTGAGAATTTGGATTGTAGGAACTCAGCTTCCCATCAGGCTAAGTTTGTACAACACTTGGGAGACTTCAGGAAGGAATCTAAGACAGCTTATATCTCACTCATCCAATGTCATCCATGCATTATGCTGCATTGTTGGGATTTGGTGCTAAGGAATCCTCTAAATTGTGTTTTTTTTGTGCAAATATATTTAAAGATGTAGAACTCTGAGACAAGGCATGGTGAAGATAAAGGGAGTGGCAGACATCTTGGGCATGCTCAGATAAAAGATGAGATAAAAGATGAGGTGTATTGAATGGAAACTGAAGCAGAAGTTCCATGGGAAAAGTAGTGTACATGGTCATTCGCAGCCTTAAATGTTGTGGACATGCTGAAACTGGTTTTAACAATATTGTGAAATTACTTCTGGCTTTTACATTTTTTTACATATTCAGCTCCTTTCAAAAATATGAGCCATGTGCATTCTTTTGCCTTGATACCTGTATAGTCCATCACGCAGATCCCCTTCAAAAGTGCATCCTATTACATGTGCTTTCAGTTATCTTTTAAGTTTATAGTGTATTCCTAGTAAAAACATCTTGCATTAAATGTGCAAGTGGTTTAAGTTAAACCTGGTCTGCACTTAGATCATTTCTGTAACAATCGGTGTCAGCAAGAACAGATTTTCTGATTATTGGTGATCTGCAGTATCACCAATAATACAGATGTTATACCTGATTAGGTGGTGATCTGCAGAATCACCAACAATGCAAGTATAGCAAGACACAGGACACTCAGGTGTAAGATAGTGTTTGGTGCAACAGTAAAAATAGATAGAGATACCCACTATCCCAGAGGAGCTGGTAAAAGGGGGTATCTCTAAAGAACACTGTAATCAGTACTCCAGTAGGCTGGAGACACAGAGGAGTAGTGATAGGTTCACCCGAGGAGCGGGTGATGCACAGTAAGACAATGTAGAGTGATCACTCGAGGAGCGAGTGATTCAGACTGTACTGCAGCAGGGGATCCCCTGAGGGGCAGGAGATCCAGACAGTACAGTAGTAGCTAGTCACCTGAGGAGCAGGTGATAAAGACTGTACTGCAGCTATCAACCTGAGGAGCAGGTGATAAGACTGTACTGCAGCTATCAACCTGAGGAGCAGGTGATTCAGACTATACTGCAACTATCAACCAGAGGAGCAGGTGATTACTAAACTGAGAGTCCCTCACCAGGACTAAGCTCACTGGTGAGGGCAGAAGAGTCAGACAAGCAGGTTCAGCAACACACGTACAGATACGGTACAAAGGCAGAAGACAGAATCGGAGTGAGGGATAAGCTAAGTCGGCAACTGGATCAGATAGGCAAAGGCACAGAATCACAAGACAGAAGAGTAGTCAAGGCTAGCAGAGGGTCATAACAAATAATACAATTCAATTAGTACTTTAAGCTATCAACAGAATCTGGATAAGTGTGGATCCCAAGCTCCTGCTGGTTCTAGTACACTTTCGGATCTGACTATGGGTCTGAGTGCTAACACGTAGCATATGCAACAGCAGACGAGGAACAACTGACAGGCATGTCCTATATATACTGGGAGCGCTCCTTAGCACCGCCCCAGTCACCCAGCCAATCAGCATCAGTGTTGGAGTCAGCTGACCGGCTGATCAGCTGACTCCCCTTCTGCTTGCATAAAGATCCTGTCTGTGCGCGCGCGCGTAGCCCTCAGTCTATGTGCGACTGAGGGACCAGGCAAAGTTCCATCATGTAACAATGCGGCGAAGGCCGCTGGCTGAGACGCAGGGACAGCCGCCATGCCGCTCAGCGGTGCGGCGGCCTCCCCTTCATTTACCACAGTCCCAGGCGCAATTCCATCATGTACCCGCACGGCGGAAACCGCCGGCTGAGACGTGGAGATAGCCGCCTTGCCGCTCCCTGTTGCGGCGGCATCTCCGCTATCCCTTACAATTTCTGTTTATTATCTTGCAATTCCGGAATGGGAGAATGGTTTAGGATTGTAGATGACTGGGACATCTACATTAGACAGTGTGGAGGCCTATGATTATCTGGGATGGAGAGTTTGTGCTATCAGATCTTCTCATGTGGGTCATATGCTTTGCCAGCAAGCATGTATTTGGTGCATGGAATGGCGTGACATGCACAGTGGTTGCATGAGCAAACAGCTCTGAGGGTTGGAGCATGAAGAATCGAGGAGCAACACAGCTAGGAGACTGAGGGACCGTGTCCAAACCGTCCCGGTTGATGTCCAGAGATGGTGCTGTAAAAGATAGAATTCTGTAGGATCTTGGAAGGTTTGGTGGATCAGAGTGAACTTTCTTGCTGAGCTCTTGAGATGGTATTGCAGTATATCTACACAATTTTCTTTCTTCATGATGCTTTCTGTTTTTGAAGTGTTCCAGTTGCTCCGTGCTTAGTGTTGACTTGTAAACCACACCCATTTTTCTTCAAACATAACAATGGCCCTTATGTCCAGTTTGATCTTGGATTCATCAAACTAGAGGACAGTGGTACAAAAAAAAGGATCTTTGTTCCCATGTGTCCTTACTCTCTGCAGTCTGGCATTTTATGGTGGCTTTGGGGCAGTGGCTTCTTCTTTCTGAACAGCCTTTCAGGTTATATAGGACTCATTTTACTGTGAATACTAATACTTTTCTACCTGTGTCCTCCAGCATCTTTATAAGGTCCTTGGATGCTGTCCTGAAATTGATTTCACTTTTCATGCTAAAGCACATTCGTCTTCTTACACAGCATTATTACTGCTGTCAGGGCCGGCGCTATCATAGAGGCAAAGGAGGCAATTGCCCCAGGGCCCCCCAGTGGCTACAAGAGGAAAACATTTTTTTTCAAAAAGACCTTATAGTTTTTGAGAAAATCGATTTTAAAGTTTCAAAGGAAAAAAAATACACATTTTAAAACCCGGCGACTTTAACGGTTTATAGCAAATCCACCTTAAATGCTAGAAACCCTAAATTTTGTTATGTTAAGGAGATCATTGGGAATAAGAGGAAAAAACAATTTTTCAAAAAGACTTTATAGTTTTTGAGAAAATCGATTTTAAAGTTTTGAAGAAAAGAGTAAACTTTTAAATGCAGTAAATGTTACTTTTAGTAGCAAACCTAACGGTAGTGTAATTTTACATGTGTCGAAAGAAAGAGCAATACGTTTCCTGACGGGGTTTCCAGGGGGTCCATACGCAGCCGCAGCGCTTTGTCCAGGGATCGCTATACAGCCGCAATATGGCTGTATGAAGATCCCTGGCATTTTTTCCTATTTTCCCAATTTTTTTTTTTTAATTATGTGGGGTCCCCCCTCCTGAAACTTTTTAACACCTTGTCCCCCATGCAGGCTGGGATAATCAGAATGTGGAGCTTCGACCGATTGAGGCTTCACACCCTGAAGATACCAGCTGCAAAAATGGTCCCTTAATGCCGATTTTTGTTCCGGAGTATCTGTTGGGGGGCCCCCCAACTTTATTTTGCCCTGGGGCCCCATTGTTGCTTAAACCGGCCCTGACTGCTGTGTGGTCACATAGTATTTATACTTACATACTATTATTTGTACACATGAGTGTGTAGCCTTCAGGTGTTAGTGTTTTTTTTCCAGGGATGAAACAGCTTTGTAGAGTTTCACTTTTTTTCCCCCGGAACTTGGCCAGTTTCTTTGGATCTTCCCATTATGCCAAGAAAAGAGGCAGTAAACGTGTTGGTAGGCCTTAACATTTATCTACATATTGACTCAAATTATGCTAACTGGCTATCAGAAGCGGTTTCTCTCTAGTGCCTAAAGGCTTGACATTTTCTGGAACTTTCCAGACTGTTTAAAAGTACAGTTAAAGTGATTGCAAACTTGTGACCAGCTGGAATTGCTATGTAGTTAGTAACAATTTAAATAATCTGCATGTGAACATTGCATGAAAAAATTGCATTCCACAAACTAGATGTCTTAAACAATATTCCAAATCTATAGTTTGTTCATAGAAAATATGTGAGGGAAGTGAGTTTCATAAAAATAAACCCAAAGTGTAGTGTATATTTTATAATTACAGACAAATTTCACTTTAGAATAAATACACTCTTGATAAAACCTTGCTATAAACACGTAACACAGCATCATACAGTAATTACATAGTTTGGTTGAAAAAAAGGCATTCTTCCATCAAGTCCAACCAGAAAAAAATAAATAAATAAAACAACATCCTGAACATGCACGTAGATTTTTTTTTTTTGCCTTCCCCTGGATCTCAATTGAATTGAATTAAATTGAATTGAGATCCAGGGGAAGGCAAAAAAACCTTACAATTAGCCTTAACTCCTTGCAGACCGCCTAACGCCGATTGGCGGCGGGAGGGTGGCAGCTACAGGACTACCTAATGTCGACTGTTGTCAAGTCCTGTAGCTGCAGCGAGGATCCTCCCCGCGGATGCGCGTGCATCCCCGCTTGAGTGACGGAGCTCCATAAACAGCCTGCCAGCAGTGATCATTGCTGGCAGGTTGTTAGAAGAAAAAACGGTGGTTTATTAACATTGTACAGCGCTGCAATCTAGTGTAGCGCTGTACTGGGGACAGCCCTGCCAGTTGGCTGTCCCCTGGAGCGGCTTACAAAGCGATCACTCTCATAGGCTAATGCCTATGAGAGGTGATTGCTGTCATTGCCTGCCAGGGGGAGGGAGGGGAGGTGGGAGGAAGTAATTTAAAAGGTAATAGCGTCTTTTTAGATAAAATTAAATAACAATTACATTGTGAGTAAACGCGGAAAAGCCGCCGTAAGTACTCAGAGCAAGGCGGCTGATTCCGCCTCCAATGCGGCAGGTTGCGCGCATGGGTCTGCATCCACTGGCATGACGGAGCGCAAGGAAACCGCCGCATGCTTTGTGAACAGGGCGGGGGATTCCGCATCAGACACGGATGTTGGCGTGCATAGGCATAGTTCTGACAGTACTGCTGAACGCGGAAGAACCGCCGCATGCTTGGACAGTGGTGCAGCCGGTTCTGCATCCAACACAGCAGAAACAGTACAACACATGTCTGATGTGGCTGGGACTGATAGTCCACACAGGTTCAGGAGGACGTGTGCGTGCGCGCGCGGAGAAGCAGAGCCTTTATGACAGTCAGAAGGGCGTCAGCTGACCAAGCCGGTCAGCTGACAATTCCAGCAGTTTTCATTGGTCCAGCACTTAGGGGTGGCGCTGGAGAGCGCTGGGGTATATATACTGGGTGCTGGTCATTTCTCTGGTGTCTGGCGTTGCGATCACTACGTGGTAGCACTCAGACCTCCTGTTATTATCTGTGTTATTATCTAGACCAGTTTCCAAGGTGTTGATGACCAAGGAGCTCACACCTTAGTCTAGGAATCCTGTTACCATCTGTATTATTATGTAGACCAGTTCCGGGGTGTTGATGATCTAGGAGCTCACACCCAAGTCTAGGCATTGTTGATTATTTGTTATGACCTTCTGCTTTCCTGACCACTCTTCTGATCTCTGATTAGGTACTTCGCTATATCTGATACTCTGTTGCCAAACTCTGCTAGTCTTAGGATTCCGCTTCCGTCTCCTGTCTCTGTACCTTATCTGTCTGTGTGTTAACGACCTGGCCTGTCCGACCTCGAGAACTATCTTCCCTGTTGGGAGATAGTTCCCAGTACTGTCAGTGACACTTCACCTTTGGTGTCACTCACTTTCTCATCCTTCCCACTCTCAGCCTGGCTCCGCCCCTTGGGGAGCTTCAGACCAGTGGAAGGAACCTGTTCTCTGAGCAGTATCTCATACTGCCCAGCACCCTCTACGCGGGTGCTCTCCTCAAAGTATACGGTTGCACCAAACACTCATATTACTCAGGTGTCCAGAGGTTAGAGATATATCTGATTATCGGTGATACTGCAGATCATCAATAATCGGGTATATATCTGCATTCTCGGTGATACTGCAGATCACCGGTAATCAGATCCTCTCTGTGTTACTCCGATCGTTACAGAACGCCAGACCAAAAAACAAATGGACGCACACAGCCGTCTGGGCACACTTGCCACTTCGGTGGATAACATCAACCAAGTGCTGGGTGGCCATCAGACTTTAATAGACGCACTGTCTGAATCCGTACGAACCCTCCAGATGGCTGTAGATGAAGTGCGATCTTCTCCTATCACAGACATACGTATGCCTGTACCTGAAAAATTTTCTGGTCACAGATCTGACTTCCGAAATTTTAGGAGTAGAGTGTTGTCATACTTTGAGTTGAGACCTAGATCCTTAGGAACTATGGCCCAAAGGGTCACGTTCATTAATACTCTATTATCAGGCGATTCTCAGACCTGGGCGTACAGTCTACCTGCCGGAGATTTAGCCTTAACCTCGGTAGATGAATTTTTTAAAGCTATGGCAATAATTTACGATGATCCAGACACTGCCTCGACTTCTGAGTGGAAGCTCAAATTGTTGCGTCAAGGCAAGAGTCCTGTCGAGGAGTATGCTGCAGAATTTAGGAGGTGGTCAGTTTCAGCCAGGTGGGACACCTATGCCCTTTTAGACTGTTTCTTATCAGGGTTATCAGATGAGGTTTCTGACCTAATGTTAAGTCATTCTGAACCTAAAACCGTTGATGAGGCCATTTCCTCAGCCATTAGGATTGATCGCAGGTTGCATTATCAAAGGCAGACCCGGGGTAAAAACAATGTTAAGATGGTGTCCTACGCTGCACCTCCTGTGACCCCATCTCCTTCTGTTTCTCCTCCACCCGAGCCAATGCACATTGGTCGGTCCAGATTGTCTCAAGTAGAGCGGAGACGCAGGATTTCTGAGCAGTTGTGTCTTTATTGTGCAGAGGGGGGTCATAGAGTGCGGAATTGCCCTAAAAAGTCGGAAAACGCTACTGCCTAGGAGTAGTTGGGGGTAATACCCTAGGCGTACGACTCTTACCCCTAGAGGATAAACGGTTAATTTTTCCTTGTACAATTACATGGGAAGAAAAATCTGAAGTCTCTGAGGCCTTCATTGATTCAGGCTCAGCGGCTAATTTTATGGATTTTGAATTTGCTAAGAAATTGGGTATTCCACTCACCCCGGTAGAACCACCCATCCAGGTTACGGCAGTGGATGATTCCCCCCTGCAACGTAACCATCCTCTGTCTCAAACACCAGAGGTGGAGGTCACTATAGGGGTGACCTCCACCCCTATAGTGACCTCCACCAGGGAGAAATTGCAGTTTTTTGTGTTAAACATGACAACTTCCACAGTCATCCTTGGCATGCCGTGGTTACACCTTCACTCTCCTCAGATAAATTGGGCCACTGGTCATCTAACAAGCTGGTCAGCCCATTGTTTCCATCATTGTTTAGTGAAGGTGACCTTGGGTCAGACCAGGATTCATTTAGAGGGAGTTCCGGAACAGTATTCCGAGTTTTCAGATGTGTTCTGTCCCAAGACTGCCGATAAGTTACCTCCACATCGCCCTTTCGATTGTCCCATCGATCTCCGATCTGGCTGTATGCCCCCTAGAGGTCTCCTCTACAATTTATCTGGGCCGAAAAAAGTGGCCATGCAGGAGTACATCCGTGAAAACTTAGCTAAGGGATTCATTCGCCCTTCCCGGTCACCTGTAGGAGCAGGCTTCTTTTTTGTAAAGAAAAAAGACGGAGGCCTTCAGCCATGCATTGATTACCGAGGTCTGAATAAGATCACAGTAAAAAATCGCTATCCATTGTCTTTGATAGACGATTTATTCACTCAGGTCACTTACGCTAAGATCTTTTCGAAATTGGACTTACGAGGGGCGTACAACCTGGTGCGGATCAGACAGGGCGATGAATGGAAGACAGCCTTTAACACACCCGATGGGCATTACGAGTACCTGGTGATGCCCTTCGGGTTGTGTAACGCCCCGGCCGTCTTTCAGGAACTTGTTATTGAAGTATTCAGAGAAGTGTTGGGTAAATTTGTCCTGGTATACCTAGATGATATACTTATTTTCTCAGACAACCTCACCCAACACAGGGCTCACGTTAAATTTGTTCTGAACAAGCTAAGACAGAACATGCTTTATGCTAAATTGGAGAAATGCATTTTTGAGGCAACATCAGTCACTTTTCTGGGGTACATAATTTCCACCTCAGGCCTTTCTATGGATCCTGCCAAGGTCTCTGCTGTTCTGGAATGGCCTCAGCCAGTAGGACTAAAATCTCTTCAGAGATTTTTAGGATTCGCCAATTACTATAGAAGGTTCATAAAGGGGTACTCCACAGTCATAGCACCCCTCACCAGTCTCACAAAGAAAGGGGCAGATACCAACCACTGGTCCCCCAAAGCCCTAGCTGCTTTCTCCACTTTGAAAGAATTGTTTTGCTCTGCACCCATTTTGAGACACGTTGACACCTCCTACCCCTTTATTGTGGAGGTGGACGCCTCGGAGGTCGGGGTAGGGGCTGTGCTGTCTCAGCGCTCTGGGTTGCAGGGAAGATTACACCCGTGTGCCTATTTCTCTCGTAGGTTTTCACCAGCAGAGAAAAACTACGATATAGGCAACAGGGAGCTCCTAGCCATTAAACTGGCCTTTGAAGAATGGCGTCATTGGTTAGAAGGAGCAGAACATACGATTACAGTTTACACTGATCACAAAAATTTGGAATACATTGAGGGGGCTAAAAGATTAAGCCCCCGTCAGGCTCGGTGGTCATTGTTTTTCTCGAGATTTAGATTTATTATCACGTACACTCCGGGTAGTAAAAACATTAAAGCGGATGCCCTGTCCAGATGTTTTGAACCAGAGACAGCACAGTCCTCAGACTCAGAGACTATTATCCCACAGAAAGTTGTGTTGGCAGCCACAGAGACTTGGAAAGACAAGACTGGACAGAGACTTTAGGTCCCTTCCAGCATGTCCCTGAGGGAAAACTGGAAGGGGTTATGTTTGTACCACTGCCATTTCATCTCCAAATCTTACAGATGTTCCACTCGCACAAGAATGCTGGACATCCGGGGGCCTCCAGAACACAGGACCTGGTTGCCAGATGTGCTTGGTGGCCTTCTCTGGCAACGGATTGCAAGGAATATGTTAGAGAGTGTGCAGTTTGTGCGAAAAGCAAACCCTCCCGTCTGGCACCTGTGGGAACGTTGCAGCCTTTGCCCACCCCGAATGAGCCGTGGACCCATTTGTCCATGGATTTTGTGGGTGAACTTCCAAGGTCTGAAGGCATGTCGGTCATTTGGGTGGTAGTCGACCGCTTCAGTAAAATGGCCCATTTTGTGCCCTTGAAAGGACTCCCCTCGGCCCAGGAGTTGGCCGATCTTTTTATCGTCCATGTTTTCCGACTTCATGGCATTCCGGAAAAAATAGTGTCGGATCGGGGAGTCCAATTTGTTTCTAGATTCTGGAGGGCATTTTGTCATCAAATGGGCATGGAACGGTCATTCTCGTCGGGCTACCACCCACAGACCAATGGTCAGACTGAGAGAGTGAATCAGTCATTGGAACAGTTTTTGAGGTGTTATGTTGCGGATGCGCAAAATGATTGGGTCAAGTTCTTGCCGTTCGCAGAATTTGCGCACAATAATTTAAAAAGCTCATCCTCTGGATTTTCACCGTTTTAGGTGGTAACTGGGAAGTTGCCTAAGTTCTCCCCACTGCCAGTAGCGTCCACTCCGTTTCCAGCTTTGGAGGCGTGGCAAAAATCATTTAAGAACATTTGGGGGAGCGTGAAAAATAATTTGGAGAAGGCTTTTCAAAGTCAGAAAGGTCAAGCTGACAAGAGACGCTCCATAGAGTGGAAGTTCCGGACAGGAGACTTGGTCTGGGTGTCCACGTGTCACTTGACTCTGAAACAGCCCTCGCCCAAGTTAGGACCCAGATTTGTGGGCCCTTTTCCAGTGACCAGGAAGATCAACAATGTTACTTATGCCATTGATCTTCCTGCCAGCATGCGCGGTGTAAGATCCTTTCATGGGTCCCTGCTTAAACCAGCAGTTCACGTAGGTCCCACTCCTCCTCCTCCTGTGATGGTAGATGACCAACCTGAGTACGAAGTAGAAAAGATTTTAGACTCACGTGTTGTACAGAACTCAGTGCAGTATCTAGTTCACTGGAAAGGGTATGGTATTGAGGAGAGAACATGGGTACCTGAATGTTGCATGCACGCGGATACATTAAAGAAGGAGTTCCACGCCCTACATCCTGGGAAGCAGGGTTGGAGCTGTCCGGAGTCCACTCCTCGGGGGGGTACTGTGAGAAAACGCGGAAAAGCCGCCATGAGTACTCAGAGCAAGGCGGCTGATTCCGCGTCCAACGCGGCAGGTTGCGCGCGTGGGTCTGCATCCACTGGCATGACGGAGCGCGAGGAAACCGTCGCATGCTTTGTGAACAGGGCGGCGGATTCCACGTCAGACGCGGATGTTGGCACGCATAGGCATAGTTCTGACAGTACTGCTGAACGCGGAAGAACCGCCGCATGCTTGGACAGCGGTGCGGCCGGTTCCGCATCCAACACAGCAGAAACAGTACAACACGTCTGGTGTGGCTGGGACTGATAGTCCACACAGGTTCAGGAGGACGTGCGCGCGCGCGGAGAGGCAGAGCCTTTATTACAGTCAGAAGGGCGTCAGCTGACCAAGCCGGTCAGCTGACAATTCCAGCAGTTTTCATTGGTCCAGCACTTAGGGGTGGCGCTGGAGAGCGCTGGGGTATATATACTGGGTGCTGGTCATTTCTCTGGTGTCTGGCGTTGCGATCACTACGTGGTAGCACTCAGACCTCCTGTTATTATTTGTGTTATTATCTAGACCAGTTTCCAAGGTGTTGATGACCAAGGAGCTCACACCTTAGTCTAGGAATCCTGTTACCATCTGTATTATTATGTAGACCAATTCCGGGGTGTTGATGATTTAGGAGCTCACACCCAAGTCTAGGCATTGTTGATTATTTGTTATGACCTTCTGCTTTCCTGACCACTCTTCTGATCTCGGATTAGGTACTTCGCTATATCTGATACTCTGTTGCCAAACTCTGCTAGTCTTAGGATTCCGCTTCCGTCTCCTGTCTCTGTACCTTATCTGTCTGTGTGTTAACGACCTGGCCTGTCCGACCTCGAGAACTATCTTCCCTGTTGGGAGATAGTTCCCAGTACTGTCAGTGACACTTCACCTTTGGTGTCACTCACTTTCTCATCCTTCCCACTCTCAGCCTGGCTCCGCCCCTTGGGGAGCTTCAGACCCAGAGGCGGCCTTACAGTTTGCGGGGCCTGGGGCGAGAATCATATGCGGGGCCTAGAGACACAGATATTCTGTGGATACATACAGTACATACATGCTGTATATGCACGCACACACACACTATGTAAAAATACACACCCTGTATAGATTAGATAGGTAGGTGCCCCAATCTGGGTGTGGTCACACATTTTAAATTTTTTAGGCTACATTAGTGGATGCAACAGGTCATTTCAGACCCCTCTATTAGCAGAAACCCCAATCGACAAATGCAGCCACTGTGTGCCCCCCAACAGACAAATGCCTCCACCGTGTGACCACAATAGACAAATTCCACCACCATGTCCCCTCCAATAGAAAAATGCCACCACAGTGTGACCACAATAGACAAATTCCACCACCATGTCCCCTCCAATAGAAAAATGCCACCACAGTGTGACCACAATAGACAAATGCCACCACCATGTCCCCTCCAATAGAAAAATGCCACCACGGTGTGACCACAATAGACAAATTCCACCACCATGTCCCCTCCAATAGAAAAATGCCACCACGGTGTGACCACAATAGACAAATGCCACCACCATGTCCCCTCCAATAGAAAAATGCCACCACGGTGTGACCACAATAGACAGATTCCACCACCATGTCCCCTCCAATAGACAAATGCAGTCAACATGTGCAGCCAACAGACAAATGTAGCCACCATATGCCTTCAATAAAGAAATGCAGCAACCATGTGCACCAAATTAACAAATGCAAAAAGGAAACATTAATTTTTAAAAAATTGTACTCCACAAGACAGAAAAAACAAGTCACAATCCCAGCAAAACCCACACCCAGTGCTTTATATACACAAGTCAGTCATGCACTGATCCATAAGATGAATGGTCTACAAACATTTTATACTTTAAGCCCCATCTACACGGGGAGATGTGGAGGCGATCCGGTGGCTCGATTAGCCGCCGGATTGCCTCTTCCACATCCCCGTGCGTCCCCGCTCGTACACCGGATTCGATTCCCCGCTCATCCCCGCCGGCGCCGCTTATCTTCCGCTCGATTCCCTGCCATTGTCCCCTCGCGGGGAACGAGCAGGGAATCGGCGGTAGCAAGATCCGACCTGTCGGATCTTATCAATCGAGCCGCATTAGCCAGCTCTGTTGGTAGCAAGATTCATTTGGGTGGTAAGTTGTACTGTAAATCCCTGGATCAACTCTTCCGGGAATTACCTAAAAATTATAGCCGCTGATGCCCTACAATGCAAGGAAAGCATCCAAGCCCTCTTTAAATGCAGAAATATATTGTTTGCCATAACTACTTCCTGAGGTAAGATGTTCCAAATTTTAACCACTCCCACTATGAAGGACAGTTTTCTAAATAGATGACAAAAACGTTTTTCCTCCACACACAAATCATGTCCCCTTGTCCATCGTACAACCCCAAGAACAAAAAGCTCATCTGCCAAGTTTTATATTGCCCTCTGATCTATTTATACATGTTAATCAGGCCACCTCTTGCTTTTTTTCCAAGCTAAATAAGCCCAGTTTGTCTAACCTTTCATTCACTACTGTCTACATTTTCATTCACTACTTCATAAAAGCTGAGCATGTTGGTGAGACATGTCTTTAGTAAAACCATGCTGTCGAACTGAAATAAGATTATTCTGTGCTACATAATTTTGTATAGCATCCCGTAGGATACCTTCAAACAAATTGCTTACAACTGATGTTAAGCTTACTGGTCTATAGTTCCCTGGCTCAGATTTTATTCCCTTCTTGAATAAGCTGCACAAATGCTTTTGCAATTAAATGTTATCGATAACTACTTTTCCATTTCGGTCTGCAGCCAGTTATGAATTTCAAGAACTGAGTGTAAGTGCCACATTACTTTTCTGGGCTGAAAGTTGTACACTTCAAACAGCTCAGTTAAGCTTTTCCTTCTCACACATGAGTAATTAGCTGCTCAGATCAGAAAACAATTGTTGCTTGGTTTCCAATTCTGTACAATCTGAGTAAGTGACCAGAAGCTAAAACATTCCCAGTCTTGACATAGTTTTTATGACAAAGTGAGGCGTAGCTGAGGATGTGAATTAGTGTGTACAAGGTAAGTGATTAAAAATAATATGTGGCATCATTTCTAACAGTATGTAAAACTGAACTGATGGAATTGCTTATTTGTCACCAAAGGTGGAATTTAACTTGAAACAGAAACTCGTATTCAATTAACTTTTTCTCCTCACCTTTTGTTTTAAATTTCTGCAATTTAAAAAGTTTTAAAATTACGTGAAAAGGTATTGTCAAAATTATTCTGAGTATTTTCTAGTTTACTGGTGGCTTGAAAGGCATTTTATTGACAAGGCATGAAAATATCACCTAGGAGAAAATTAAGGCGATAAAGTGAATTGCATATGGCCCAGAGTATCTCATCTGGTGCCAAATGCAATCAGTTGAAATTGTATGGGATCTTTTTTCATGGTCTTATTCCAATTCTCTTTCTGTCCCATCCTCATGCCAGATCTCCTTCATCATATCCTCATGTGTGGTCTTCTCCCAAACCACTCTCCTGCCAGAATTCCTGCAGTCACATCCTTATATGTGGCCTCCTCCCATCTCATCTTTGTGCCTGGCCTTTCTCTTGTGGAATGCTGAGTAGTTTGTCTGTATATTAATGCCGTTTAGTCTGTGACTTTCTTTTTTTCTTCTAAAGTCATGTGAGAAATAACAACCCATGCTATTTTTTTATTTTTTAAATATACTGTATGAACATCAGTATTTCATATTCATTTAAACACAATATAAAGGCAAAGGTGATGAAACTGAGAAGAAAAATGCAAAAAATATACTTAATGTAACAGTTGGGTGTCGCAACTCAGATGTCTGATTATTTGGTGATCTGCAGAATCACCAATAATGCAGACGCTATACCTGATTATTTGTGATCTGCAGAATCACCAATAATACCAGTATAGCAGCACAAGGAGCTGAGTATGCAGTGCTTGGTGCAACCGTAACTTAATAGTTTGACGAGACCTCACCAGAGGGGCTGATGAGGTACTATCGATACACTGACCGTGTAATAGAGTTCAGAACTTTAATAGTTTAGCGAGACCTCACCAGAGGGGCTGGTGAGGTACTATCGGCACACTGCCCGTATAATAAAGTACAAACCCCAGCAAGCTGGAGATACTGAAACTAGAATCTCCAGAGGAGCGGGTGATTCAGACAGTACTGCAGCCTAGTGATCACCTGAAGGGCAGGTGATTGAGACTGTACTGCAGCCTGAGGAGCAGGAGATACAGACAGTACTGTGAGTAATGATCACCTGAGGAGCAGGCGATTCAGAGCGTGCCTGCAGCCTAGGGGCAGGAGGTACAAATAGCACTGTAACTAATGATCGCCAGAGGAGTAGGCGATTCAGACTGTACTGCAGCCTAGGAGCAATCGGTCATAAGCAAATAACTTCACCAGAGGAACTGGTGAAGCTAACACCTCACCAGTGGCGAGGGCCCACTGGTGAGTAGAATGGTCAGACAGGCAAGGGTTGGCAACAGAGAGGACAGTGTCAGAGTAGAATCGTAAGGCAGAAGAGTAGTCGGTAATCGGGCAGAGGTTCAGCAACATAGGCAGATAGGCAGAGGTACAGAATCGATAAGCTTAGAGCAGAGTCAGAGTATAGCCAGAGTCAAACACAGAATATCAATCACAATATAAATAATATCCTAGTCTAGGTGTGAAGTCCTTTGTTTCAACACCTGGGATCTAGTCCAAGGTCTGAGCGCTAACACAGGATGTATTCACAACAGCAGACAGCGCCAGACTGAAGCCCGGAGGCTTAAGAAGCAGAGGAGACCTCACTGGCACGCCTCCCGCACTCAGCCAATCCTGGGCGCCGTGAGTCTCCTCTGAGGTCAGCTGACCAGCTGGTCAGCTGACGAGCCTCCTTCCAGCATAAAGGTCCCGTCTGTGCGCGCGCCCCGCGAGACAGGGACCCTACCAGCTAACGAACGTCCCGACCTCGGCATCCTAGACGCCAGGGGGACGGGCAGGGGAATGAAGGCAGCTGCGGCGGCGGTGCTGTTTGCCGCACCTGCCTCTTCAATCATTACAGTACCCCCCCCCCCCCCCTCTAGGCGTGGACTCCGAACACGCACCACTCGGCCTATTAGGATGCAACCCATGAAACTCTTACCTGCGTTCCTGCGCATGCATACGAGAGACTGGCACCCACGATCTTTCCTCTGCCCCATACCCTCGCCAATGGACCAGATACTGTAAGGAACTACGCACCTGCCGTGAATCCAAGATCTGCTCTATCTCGTACTCGGGCTCCCCATTGACTACCACAGGGGGAGGAAGAGTGGAGTCCACATACACGGCAGGCTTCAGAAGTGACACATGAAATGTCCTACCACCCCTAAAACTGGGGGGAAGCGAGACCACATAAGTAACATTGTTAATTCACCTGGAAACAGGATACGGCCCTATAAACTTGGGGCCCAATTTAACAGAAGGCTGCCTCAGCGACAGATGTCAAGTGGAAACCCACACCAAATCTCCTGGTGCGACTTCCCATCCTACTGAACGTCTCTTGTCTGCCTGTTTCTTTTGCACGGCAAATGCCCTTTTTAAATTTTCTGTCACCTTTTTCCAGATCTCCCTCATGGTCTCTTGCCACTGTTCTAAAACTGGAAACGGTGACGCCACCACCGACAGTGGTGAAAATTTTGGTGATCTCCCCGTAACAACCTGGAAAGGGGAGAACCCTGAAGAAGCAGACCTCAAATTATTATGGGCGAACTCGGCGTAAGGTAAAAATTTAACCCAATCCATTTGGGCATCAGCCACATAGCATCTGAGGTACTGCTCCAGAGATTGGTTTACTCTTTCGGTCTGGCTGTTGGTCTGTGGGTGGTAGCCGGAGGAAAATGATAACTTCATCCCCGATTGATGGCAGAAAGCCTTCCAGAATCGGGAAATGAACTGAACTCCTCTATCAGATACCACATCTCCAGGAATTCCATGCAGTCTAAAGATGTGGAGTATAAAAAGTTCTGCCAACTCTTGTGCAGTGGGGAGTCCATTCAAGGGGATGAAGTGGGCCATCTTGCTAAACCTGTCGACTACCACCCATATGACCGTTTTACCCTCAGAAGCTGGTAGTTCTCCCACGAAGTCCATGGACACATGGGTCCATGGTTGCTCTGGCACTGGGAGTGCCTGTAAAGTACCTGCAGAAGCCCGCCTAGATGTCTTGCTCCTGGCACAAACAGAACAACTCCCCACAAACTCCTTACAGTCAGAGACTATTGAGGGCCACCAGACACAACGGTCTAACAATTCCTGTGTACGAGCAATCCCGGGGTGACCAGCATTTTTATGAGCATGAAAGGCCTGTAAAATCTTAAGCCTAAACTGGATGGGTACAAAGAGAACCCCTTCTGGTTTCCCTTCTGGAAAATCCTGTTGGAATGGGGCTAACATAGATGCCCAATCCGAGCAGGTATCCTCCCCAGAGGGTTCTGAATCCTGCTCAACATTTTCCTCCACTTGTAGGTCGGTAGCCGCAAGGGCAACCCGTTCCAGACAATGAACACGGCAATATGGAGACCAACTTAACAATTGTCTGGTACTCCAATCAATGTCAGGGGAATGTTTTTTTTAGCCATGGCATCCCTAAAATGACAGTGGAAGTGGACATCTCTAGCACTAAGACCTGTATCTGTTCTTTATGCAAAACCCCAATCTGACACAACAATTCAGGAGTCTGAGTGATGGTAAGTGGCAGTAGGGAATCGTCCACAGCCGTAATCGTAATCTGTTGTCCTACAGGAGTCAAAGGAAACCCAAACTGATCAGTGAATTTTTTGGACATGACATTAACCGCGGAACCCGAGTCTATGAAAGCCTGGGTAGTGTGAACCTGACCCTCCCAGGTGATAGAGCACGGGAGCAATACTCGTTTGTTATTTAGAGGTAAGACTGGATCGCCTAGGGTAGTACCTCCAGCTATTCGCCGCAGCTGCCTCTTCAATCATTACACTTAACTTGTTAAAAACAAACATTCAAATGTATACCACTAGTAAATGTAAGTACACCTTTGCTAGTAATACCTGCTGTTGTGCCCTTTGGTAGGATGTTAGGTTTTCATTTACTTGTAGCTACACGTTTCTTAAATTACCTGGAAGAATTTGTTTCCCACTTGTTCATACAGAAAATGTGTAATATTTTAGAGGGTTTCTGCATGCAAAACACATTTTAAATCTTCCCTTAGTATCTCAATGGGATTTCTATCCAAGCTTTGACTTGTCCATTCAGGAAACCTCCATTTTTTTATGATTTCCTTTGTGGATATACTGTACTGCGTAGGGCTTTGCATTAAGCTTTTCTTATAATGTATCTCTCCTTATCTATTACCATATTTCTAGATTTTTTTTTAGCAAATAAGCAAGTAAAACAAAAAATCACAATAAATAAGTTGTCCCTAATTCATTTTCATTTTACGTTTTCACTTTATTATATTATTTTACTTGTTAAATAATGCAGAATAATTATAGGGGTATTGTGATATAGTAAATGTAAAACCTTTAGTACATCAGGACCACTGTCATACTGCAAAGTCTACTATGAGTTGAATATCAGGCTTCCAAACATGGTTTCACATTGTCCTCAAGCATTGGCTGCTAAGACAATGAACTCATAGAGCATTTTGTGAAAGTGAACATTTTCATCACCATGCTACAGTTGGAATCATGTTATTCTGGTGAAATTATGCTTTTGGTTGGACAGCATGGACTGAGGAAGTTCACTGTTTAATAGCTTCTATTTTCGCAGACAGACAATGGAATGACTGATCTAATAAACCAATGATTCCTTATAGATTTTTGCTATATTCAGCACTCTTATATAAATCTAGCGACTATTCCATGATTAACAGCTGTGTGATGGCCTTAGGGAGTATGGCCAGTTGCAGTTATATACAGAAGAATTTGTGTATTTGATCTTGTATTCATTGTGCTTTAAATTCTTAATGGTGTGCCTTTTGGTAGGGTTGTGTGTCTTATAACTAGGGACTTGGTTTTCAGTCCCTCTCTTCCCCATGTCAAAAATTTGGGAGTTATGCATCAGCGAATTTCTATTTTTGTGTAACAACACCTGCCACACTAGAACAATCAGGATGTCAACTAGTGCCAGTTAGTATATTTGTCAGTGTCTGTTGATGTGTGTGCCAATACTAATGTGTCTATGAATGCCATAATCCTGTAGTCTGTCCTTTTATATTAACCTCCTTGGCAGTAACCCCAACCCAGACTCTGGGTGAAAAAAACATGCTGGGAGCGGTAATCCTGAGCCTGGGGTGACTGCCAGGAGGTGTATACAGAGGATGCAGCACAGAGGGCAATTGCAACTCACCTCCTCGGGATCTGGATGCTTAGCGTTCATCTTCTTCTGGCCCTTAGAGGCTCTCAATCCCTCAGATGAGTTCCCCATTTATCACCTGATGACAGACCGCAATCTCACCATAGGGGCATAGCAGCACCCAAAGGACATGAGGGAGAATTGCAGCGCTGCATCTCGGGGAGGTGAGTAAAGTGCAGGGCTGCTGCAGATGAATCTGTGGTGTTTTTTTTTAGGATCTAAAAAAGATTGTGAAAAAATTGCACTGCTTTTCGACTCTAAAATACGGAAATAATCATACCGCCAAGTTAGCGCTTTTCAGTCTGTCCTCTTAACCCCTTGCCGACTGCTCCACACCAATTGACATGAGCAGTGCAGCAGCCCCAGGACCGCTCCACGCCCATTGGTGTGAACGTCCGTCTATGGGGCTAGCAGGAGATCGCGCGCACGCTGCACACGCATATCCTGCTTGGGGGGCCGCCCCGCCTTCAGTCTCCAAGCAGTGATTGCCGCTCGGGAGACAGACGGCAAAACCGCCGTCTAATAGTAGTAGTACAGCGTAGTACAGGTAGTACAGCGCTGCGATCAGCAGCAGCGCTGTACTGGGGACAGCTGTGTGACACGGCTGTCCCTCTGGGTGACACATAAGCGATTAGCGATGATAGGCTGAAGCCTATCACAGCCGATCGCAGTGATTGGCTGAGTGGGGGACGGAGAGAGAGAGGGAGGGAAAACATTTAAAGAAATAGGTTTTTTTATTTTAAAAATAATAATAAAAATATTTACATAAAAAAATAAACATAGGGGGAGCGATAAGACCCCACCAACAGAGAGCTCTGTTGGTGGGGGGATAAGGGGGAGACGGACACAGGGCCGGATTTCTGGGAAGGCCACAAAGGTCAAGGCCTAGGACGCTAAAATTCAGCAGGGCGCAGGACTTGGAGAGATAAGTGGTCACATGTCAAATTAAATCACTTCTGCTTTGCTCTTTTCTGCCTGAATTCCAGAGATCCCTGCATCTCTCTCACTGCAGAGTGTGTGTGATAACAGCATCTGTTGTCATCTGAGGATCTTGTCCTTAGTATAATGAGTGGGGACATACAAGCTGCTGTGAGAAGAAAAATATATGGGCTCAAGTAGTAGAACTTTTGAGTTCAGATTAGTTTCTTTATGCACGCATTCACGGACAGGAATTATCAGCTCTCCTCTCCCCCTGACTGATGTTTATTACTTGGTCAGAGCTGTTAAAGACCTGAGACCTGTTGAATTTATGGTTTGTTTTTATTTCCTAAGGAATGACAGCAACATTCTCTCTGCGCTACAGTTTAACTCTTTCCTGACATGTTTTACACGCAGCAAAGCATTGTACTGTGTTAGCCATCAGTGAAAGCAGGATGTTTTGAAACAGAATGACAACTGTATTACATTTATTTATATTTACAAAACAATGTATGCATCTCCTGCTGACTGTATATATAACTGTATGTCCTAACATCTTGTATACAGGAACAAAGTCTGAAGAGGACTCATTAGCCAAAGGCTCAATGTTTTTTTTTGGTTAGCCAATAAATATTATCATTCTATTACAAAACTTAAAAACTTCCTGCTGACTGATTAAGATCTGTCTTAACTTGCCTAAATTGTCACTGTGAAAAGTACACCTGAGCTTATGCTAGGTACGCATGATGCAATTTTCTGACAGATTTTCTGTCAGATCGACTATTTTCAACATGTCCGATCTGCTATCCGATAGATTTTCTGAATTAATTTTTTCATAGAAATGAACGGAAAATCGATTGAAAAATTGATCGGAAATCAGATCAGTCATTGGAAATAATCAATCTGACACTATATCTGTCATAATTGTATCGTGTGTACCTAGCATTACACTAAATCTATGCCAGCATGTGTAGTGTTGGATCCTTCTACTTGCCTGTTCTGCTTTGGATGGGTTTCTCTCCTTTGCGCTGCACCATCACCTGTTTGTGACTCTGACTGAAGCAAGTCGCACAAAGGACAAAGAAGCAGTGCATACTCTGTCCTCTCGGGCTTCTTGTAATTTCGCACTCCTGTATGCAGGTGCACAGCAGCCGAGGCTTGTAGTGTTATGGGTATGTGTACTTGACAAGTGCTGCTCATATATGAGCATATTTCTGAATTATGCAAGCCCTGAACACTATCGGCTGCTGTGCATCCAGGCTGGAGTGCAAAATTACATGGAGTGGACAGAGCATGCACTGCTTCTTTGTTGAATCGGGGGGGGGCAAAGCAGAAAAACAGTCAGGAGCCCATGTAACCCAGTGATCACTAGTCAGAGTTGTACAGAATGGGGAGGGGGCTGGTTGGTGACAGCCGGCCTAGGGCGCTGGAAAGTACAAATCCGGCCCTGGACGGACACACTTGTGTGCTGAGTTGTGCGGCCCTGCAGCTTGACCTTAAAGCTGCAGTGGCCCAATTAAGTAAAAATGGCCTGGTCACTAGGGGGGGGGGTTTAACACCACAGTCCTCAAGTGGTTAAGTCGAGTAGTTTTCACCTTGTCAATATGCCTTTTTAAACCACCAGCAAGCAAGAAAACACTTATCATGATTTTGATGGAACTTTTTCACCCATTTTTTAGTGCCTTTTCAATTATTGCAAAGTGCTGAAAAGTTATTTTAAAGAGAAGATGATAAAATGATCTCCTATTAGGAGATCATTTTTCAACTTCTTTAAAATAACTTTTTAACAATCTGCAACTGAAAAAGTACCCAAAAAATATGTGAAAAAATTACTATCAAAATAGTTTTGAGTGTTTTCTTGCTTGCTGGTGGGTTAGAAAGGCATTTTTTTGACAAGGTGTGAAAATATCACCTAGGAGAAACACACCGGCAGAGCCGGCCTTTGGGGGGGCAAGTGGGGCAATCGCCCCAGGCCCCGCACCTGAAGAGGCCCCGCACCCTCTGCAGGAGCCTCGGATTTCTGCATGACAGTTTCCAGTGGCGGTGCCACACTGTCCCCTAAGCAGCATTTCCTCCCCCTCCCCTCCCCGCGCGCGGGCCGCTGCAAGTTCAGAGGAAAGGAAGGACTGGAATAGGGCTGGCCTGGCTGTCAGTCACCAAGTAGCCCCGCCCCCGCCAGAGCGTAGAGGCACGCAGAGAGGTCCGCAAGGAACGTTCCTGGCTGCCTTTAAATATGTGTCACGTGACGACCTCCGTCACTGACACGCACCGCACGCAGTGTGGCTTGCCTTACCTCGCCTGGCCCGGCGTCTGCCCTCCCATCTATCTACAGAGAGGCTGCCGCTTGCCGCTCCGATGGCCGTTAAGCAGCCAGGCCAGCGGCAGCACTGCTCACTGTTTACAGTGTGGGGGACTCTGCAGCCGGACACCACCACCAGACCAGACTAGTGAGTGACTGCCAGCCAGAACGGTGCACGTACAAACATCCGAGCACTGCAGCAGGAGGAGCCTGGAGGACTCAAGGTGGGTGGCACTGGGCAGCCAAGCCAACTGCCAACTTGAGTGATTTTTTTTTAACGTGATGCTGGCAGCCTGGCACCAGCGGCCCTGCCCACCACTACCAGCCAGGCCTGAGCTGCCCTGTG
This sequence comes from Hyperolius riggenbachi, assembly GCF_040937935.1. NCBI lineage: Eukaryota > Metazoa > Chordata > Amphibia > Anura > Hyperoliidae > Hyperolius > Hyperolius riggenbachi. The sequence continues at coordinate 248,834,948 of NC_090648.1, read as the reverse complement.
GCCCCCAGCCCACCACCACCAGCCAGGCCTGAGCTGCCCTGGGGCCCCCAGCCCACCACCGCCAGCCAGGCCTGAGCTGCCCTGGGGCCCCCAGCCCACCACCGCCAGCCAGGCCTGAGCTGCCCTGGGGCCCTGAGCCCACCACCGCCAGCCAGGCCTGAGCTGCCCTGGGGCCCTAAGCCCACCACCGCCAGCCAGGCCTGAGCTGCCCTGGGGCCTCCAGCCCACCACCACCAGCCAGGCCTGAGCTGCCCTGGGGTCCCCAGCCCACCACCACCAGCCAGGCCTGAGCCTTAGGCCTTCCACCCAGCCCACCACCACCAGCCAGGCCTGAGGTGCCCTGGGGCCTCCAGCCCACCACCACCAGCCAGGCCTGAGCTGCCCTGGGGTCCCCAGCCCACCACCACCAGCCAGGCCTGAGCCTTAGGCCTTCCACCCAGCCCACCACCACCAGCCAGGCCTGAGGTGCCCTGGGGCCCCCAGCCCACCACCGCCAGCCTGACTACATATACTGGGGACAGCTATACACCTGGCTACCTATACTGGGGAAACTCTGTCTGTCATTATGTGCATTAACTGGTGAAACGCTGTCTCTCATTACATGCATTTACTGGTGAAAGGCTGTCTGTCATTACATGCATTTACTGGTGAAAGGCTGTCTGTTATTACATGCATTTACTGGTGAAAAGCTGTCTCTTATGTGCATTTACTGGTGAAACGCTTTCTCTCATTACGTGCATTTACTGGTGAAACGCTGTCTCTCATTCCATGCATTTACTGGGGCAACGCTGTCACTCATTCTGTGCATTTACTGGGGAAACGCTGTCTCTCATTCTGTGCATTTACTGGTGACAAGCTGTCTCTCATTATGTGCATTTACTGGTGACGAGCTGTCTCTCATTATGTGCATTTACTGGTGACAAGCTGTCTCTCATTACGTGCATTTACTGGTGAAAGGCTCTCTCATTATGTGCATTTACTGGGGAAACACTGTCTGTCATTATGCGCATTTACTGGTGAAAAGCTGTCTCTTACGTGCATTTACTGGTGAAACGCTGTCTCTCATTACATGCATTTACTGGGGAAATGCACCGTGTATTCCCAGCATAATCCTATCATTCATAACCAGAGTACCTAGCGGAAACCTACACAGGCGGGGGGACATACAACCTCCTTGCTGAGGTTGACCTGGCTGGGATTCAAACTGGGGACCCAGCGCTGCAATGCGAGAGTGTTAACCATTACACACACACACACACACACACACACGCACACACACACACACACACACACACACCCTGTGTCTCTAGGCCCCGCATACGACACTCGCCCCAGGCCCCGCAAACTCTAAGGCCGCCTCTGCACACAGGAGAAAAAGGTTAATTGCCTATGAGCCCAGGAGTGGTCCACACCTGGGTCTACTGAAAAGAAAATGGAAAGGCTGGCAGATGAGGCAGCAGATTTGGCCATCAGATAGATCCCTCTCTGATCGAACCTGATCTATTACCTGCTACACTGCACACAGATTTCCAATATATTTCAACATGCACAGAAGACACAGGGCATAGGAGAAGGTGTGCACCAGCGGACAGATGAGCCAAAACTACACTGCAGGGAAAGGTTGTATCCAGGATGGAAACCAATTGCCCTTTTCTGGGTTAGGAAGGAATTTTTTTCAACCCTTTTGATACAAGGAGGGCCTTTTGATACTTAAAATGGCACTGTTTCTAATATACATATATACAATATACAAATATTTCACAATGAACTTGTTTCACCCCAATTGCAAGTAGTAATAGGTCAAGACCATGTACATTTAGAAATCAGCAAAGACAATAATTCAGACGTCACACTTGAGTGAGGTGATTAAACTGGATTTATTTGAAGAAAACGGTCAGGCATCCCTTCAGCTTGTCGTTATGGTAGAATTACTGATATGTATATATGATTGTCAAGGCAGAGAAAAACTTGCTATCTATAGATTCATTACAATTATGTCTGATTATTTGGATATTGGCTGTTACATGCAGTGCAAAATACAGCCATGAAGTCAATCAGCTTGTGAATGAATACTGTCCCCCACACCACTAGTGCTCATCAGGCAGTATGCCCTTTGGACAGCGCTGCATGCTGCATATTGTAATGCATGCTGTTATTATTTTAAATGCCAAACGTTAATACTGGAATTATTTATTCTTGCAGCATAGAATAACAAATGGTGCCATAGTAATGGCCATAGATCTGACACACAATGTGTTCATTCAAAATACAAGCATATTCAATATTTGTGTTGCTAGTGGAATTCAAACTGGCAACATTTACATAGCAAGGACCTGCATCATTTTCAAGTAAACCTGAAGGGGTCAGAATATGGAGGCTGCCTGACTGCCATGCTGATTGCTTGGGTTTAGCAGTCTGAGTTGAACAGCTGGAACAGACATAGTTTGCAGAATCCAGACTCTATCTGTTTACATTTTCTGGGTCAGTCATTCACACAATGTATTAGAGGCGTGGCTTCATCACAACAGTGTTAAAGGACAGATGAGATATATAGGATCTGCTGTTGTGGGTCCCATTTTAAGTGGTTGTCATGCTGATCAATTGGCATCAGTAGCATCAAACACAAGAATGGAACTACCCAGTGTAGACAGAGCAGAATCAGAACATCTTCATACTCACACGGTCAGTGGCTACAGCTATTAAATGATTACATGTAAATGCCAGACAAGGAAAGTGTTAAAGGAAGTCAGCAATTGCACCAACCATATTTCCCTCTTTTCAGGCTTACTTTAAAAGGATGACAGCAATGACACTTTCGATAAACCCGTCATTTGTGTTCTCTGGTTCACCCCATCATATTTTTCATGCATTGAATTACAATACTTTAAAAAAAAAAAGTGAACAACAAATTATTTTGTAAAATAAAAGAAAAAAAAAAGAAAATGTGCTTCAGCAATTCACAGGTCTCCAGGTCCTCGTTGACGCTTATTCAAACATCCTCTCCCGCCAGGTACATGGAACCTACTGTGGCACAGACCATGTAACCAGGGAAAGCCACCAGACACAGAAGCAGACCCTGCAGAAAACACACCCTCCTAGCTGCTCATCCATACTGCAACAGGTAGCAATGTAATTAAAAATGAACTTTGCCTAAAAAATGTACTGCAATTCAATGTATACAATGGTGAACTATGGCTTTATTACAAGTTCATTCTCAAACGTCAAGAGTTTGCATAACCTTATTTTATAAGATCATGGATGATGCTGTGTAGCGTGTGGACTGCACATTACATTTGATGCAGGAACTATTTTTCTTCTTGTCATGGATACTAATTAGGTTCAGCATGATTCCTCTTTTACGTTGGCTATACACAGTAAACATTTTTTCTCCAAGTGTTGTAAAATATCGGATTAGAGACTGTTTAAACTGAACCAGCCATAACAAGCCTGTTAATACAGTTTTAGGAATTGACTAACATTGTACTGGTAGCACTGGCACAGCACTAGGTAATCCTGTGCTGGCTGAGAAATATTGTGATGCGTGAAGAGGCCAATATCCAATCTCAGCCCAGGCATTTTAGTTGAATAGGGTTAGGAGATAAATACTTATATAGAGGATTTACGTTAGTCCCCACCATGCTGAAGTCTTAGTACTCTAATTATGGGAAGTGGGCCATAGACATGTCTCCACTCCTGTGTTATGGAGGCTTGGAATGGAGGTGTGAAATCACCAGCACACGGACAAAGGTAAATGTATCTCAAAACCACACAACTGAAATGCTTGGGCATAGTTCTCCTTCCTACAGCAACACTGAAAGACTTACAAGTCACAAAAGCTATGTACAATAGTCTGGCTCATAATCACAGATGCCAAACTGATATCAACGTTAAAAAAAAAAAGTACACATTGGATACTGTGGACCTAAGATAATAATGTTATAGAATATCAGCTTTATATAACAGAATATATGATTTAATTTTTTTTTCCAACCAAGTCAATGTATCCCTAAAAAGATCCTCATTGCCTGCTTTTCTAAGCAAAGCACAGAGTCGATTATTGGAATACAATCTCCCAAAAAATATATAAAACTTTTAAAAGAAACATATCTGAAATTAAAACTTTTTTTTTTTAAAACAATTTGGAAATTCCTAAATATTTTTTGGAGCAGCTTAAGTAAGTTTAGATTTAAACCATCAGAACTCTAGAATGATTTTTTAATAATTACAGTTTTTTTACATGCGGTTTCCCTCCCACCCAAATATATGCATAGGGGTATAGAGTTGCAAGTTATCAGGTACCTTTTCTATGAAGCTCATGCATCTTTGCTGTTTCAAAAGGTCATAAAATCTGTAAATACACATAGCAGTAGTGGTGATGCCGTCACCCAGTCACTGCTCAACAGTAATACAAGGCATAAAAGACATATAGACATAGTGTAACATGCATAGAAGACAGAAGCACATTGTTGACACACAGGGGTGACATTACGTTCGGCTAAGTTTGACTTAGCTAAACAAAGAACGTAGACACCGGAAATACTGCATAGATATTCAGCACAGGACACTTGCTGCAAGAGCTAGTAGTTTCCCCCTCAAGCAAGCCTATAACCTTACAAACATTCCTTCAGATCTACTGTTCCTAGAGAAACAATTTTCCTTCTGATGTGTAGAGTTTTTCCTTTGGAAGAACAGTGCTTAGCCTTTGGAATTATTCCAAGTAACTGCAATAAGAGGCAGTAGGGGAAATAATGTAATATATTTGCACATGCATTGAAATTTCATGCAGTTTTATTAGTTTCTATTTTTCCATTTACAGGAGTTTCTGGCACATTCAAGTTTTAGAGAGCCTGCACTTGATGTGAACTGTAAGGCAACGACGTGCAGGTCTACTGATGCTGCTGGGAATTAATTGCCCAACACACTGAAAGCCCAACAATGTGATCTATTCCTGTGTGCACTTTTTGGCTCATTCTTTGTTAAAAGGACTCACAGATACACAAATTATCCTGGTCCAGTACAATCCAAAGTAAAATGTAACCTACAAATGATGATTTCCCTGCTGTTCAGGATTATCTTAACAAAACATTGTGTTATCAGTTCATATTCAGCTGAACTACAGTCTTTTCAAACTTTTGTGGTTAATAAAATTATGTTATATTTTTCCTTCTTAATTTAACTTAAGCTCAACACACACCATACAATCTTGGTTGTACAGATTTACCAAATCTATGTAATATAAGGGCCAACAGATTGAAAATACCTTGAAAGATTGATTGGATAAGCTCTTATACTACATGAAAGTGGTAAGATTGAACAACCAAGATTGTATGGTGTGTGTTGAGCCTTACTCTGTCAGAGTGTTCTACATGGTGGACTTTGCCAAGAGACTAGCCAGTCTTAAAGGTAATACAGGTTGAGCCACCATGGCAGCTTAAAGAAAACGATAGCAAAAGTGATATAACGACGTAGAACAGCCAATCAGAATCCTTGTTTTATTTACCATCTGGAATCTATTTACTCATGACAATTACTCATTTTCTGATCCATTCCTTTCATGAGTCTTCATAAATCAAGGTGATTTGTGATAGAAAATGAAGACAATCTTTGTTCACATCCAGTGGTGCATAGTAGAATTTAAATAAATCACATGCAGGTTTATTTTTGCAGTATTGTCCAACTAGATGGAGTCTGAACCAACTAGATGGAGTCTGAACCAACTAGATGGAGTCTGAACCAACTAGATGGGGTAAAGGGTATCTTTACACTTGTTTGTTGTTAACAAAGAGAGGGGGTTCACATAATATCAACAATACATACAGATTCTGACCTCAGATTTGCATGAATCTAAAGGTTTATCTTTACATGAAAGCATTTACCAGTGTATTTTTTTATGAGATAAAAAACTCAGCTTGTCCTGTTTGTGGTGAACACAGCTTCTTTTTACTGATCTTCCCTACACATTCCACCAACTACATTTCCTCCACTAAATGTATAGTTTAGTGATTGGAGCAATAATAACAACCCTAAGGACAACTGATAGAAGTGTGCTCACTCCCAACTTGTGGATTCAATTCCATTTCTGAGCAGCATAGCTTGAGAATGCAGAGCTTTCTTATAGCAGCAAAGGATTGGCCTATAAACACATTGGGTCTGATCAAATTAACTTTTTCTCAGAAGTTTTCTCCTATGTGATATTTTCCCACATATTAATAAAATGCCCTTTAACCACTTAAGGACCACAGGCTTAAACCCCCCTAAAGACCAGGCCAATCTTTTCTGCAATCATTTTTAGTGTGAACAATCACAGTGCTTATGCTGAGAAAAAAAATTACTAGTCAAATGATTATTTTAAAAGGCAGTGCTACTGGGACATGATGACAGCTATATTCACATCCTTAGGGCATCAGCTTGTGTAGCGTATGCATTACCTGAACCTCTCCAGGCATGATGCGAGTGATCAGCAGATGTTATTATAATGAGACGGGTGGGGACATTGGAGACACGGTTGGCTCTGGTTTATTGGGTGTGGGTAGCAATAGCCATTGGATTCATTTTCCTAAGGTGCCCGGTCTGTTCCCACTTACCAAAATATTTCTCATCTGACAATATTTGTACAGTACTGACATACAGTACACAAGACATAGCATGATCTGGCTGAGCACATGGGCACCAGGATACCTCAACAGGGTACTCAACAGTACACATTGCATATAGCAGCCATTAAGGATTCATCTTACTGATATAACTCAGTAAAAATATGATTTCTTATTAACTGCTCTAAGATAGTACAGCAAGTCAACACTGCTTTTATAAATATATTTGAACATTAAAATTGTATAATTCCTCTGGATTACACAGATTACAATGTTTCTAATCTAAGATCTCAGAAGCTCTGATTAAAAAACATCTGGTAACAAATATTATGCCAATAATATTTGTGACATTGTTATACATTATCACTGTGATGGGCAATTACAGTGATTGTATGGTGTGGGCTGGAGTTGGTGGTAAGGATGCACATTATACTGCTTTTCACTCACCATTAGCCACTAAACTTTCAAAGGAAACATATCATGCTTTAAAAATATTTCCTTTCTTTATTTATATTCAATACTAAAAATATTACATTTTGATTGGGAAAATAAAAATCTTATAAATTGGACATTTCTGCAAATGGAAAAGCTTTTTGCTTTACTGCTCTAGTAAACAAGTCTCTAACATTACACCGACCAATTCCCACATGCACTACCTATGGCAGATGCAAAGGAAATAGTGCTGAGTAAGTTCTGCTCTATGCATTAAGGAGTTACCTTAGCTTTCCAAAAATAGTAAAAACTAAAATCTTTTCTACTTCATATCTTACCAGGCTCACTCACAGCTGGAGATCCAAACAATTGTGACATTTGCTTCACATTTTATTGATTTACACAAATTGATAAATGAAAGCTATTTTTAATATCTAACCTAATAAATAGATCAACACACAAAACGAACAAGTGAGGGGTTAAAATGCCATAGCTACTTATCTACCTTGAAAAAGTTAGACCCAAGGCCTTCAACAGGTTAATGAGATAAAAATAGTATAAACAATATCACAAAGCTATTCAATTAAATGTAACCAGACACTTACTTTTCACAGTATTCCATTCCAAATTTCTGTGATACTTACTACTTGATACTGTATTATCTAGAGTTCAGTACTGTGAAAACTAATTAAGTCCAAAGCATACAATTTGTATGAATTTTGTCATATGACTAATTCCATGTATAAATGAGACACCAAATGGAGAGTTCCCTGTACTACTAGAAAATCTAACCAGTCCATACTTAGAGAAATAAGGCCAGAGTGTTCACTAGATGGGCTGATACTATTATTAAAACTCAAATACTTTAGTCAAACAATGAGAAGACTAGATTCTTTGTATAAATCCTTGATGCTTGGAAAAATGGAGTGCAAAAAAAGAAGAGGAGAAGTTAAGAAAGATAGACAGTACTGTATATGTGAAGCCATGAACATGCCTATACAACAGCTGAAAGAAGCAGTGATTGACAGAGACATCTGGTGTGCAAAAGTACATATGGTCATGAAGGGGAGGAGGCTACAGAACAAATGAGGAGGAGGAGTATAAGACACCAATTTCTGGATTGTTTAGAACTTCAATTATTTTGTTAGAACATATGCATGCATTGGTATTTCAAGTGGTTATCTGCATTTCTGGATTTATTATGGGATTGTGTTCTTGGCTGTAGCCACAGCAATGAATATATCTGTCAGGGAACGGGGGAACATCGAGTTTAACAAAGGTGCAGTATTATTATTTCGTATTTATATAGCGCCGACATCTTTCGCAGCGCTGTACAGAGTATATATATATATATATATATATATATATATAGTCTTGTCACTAACTGTCCCTCAAAGGAGCTCACAATCTAGTCCCTACCAAAGTCATATGTATATATTGTGTAGTGTATGTATTTTAGTGTAGGGCCAATTTCGGGGGGAAGCCAATTAAATTATCTGTATGTTTTTGGGACGTGGGAGGAAACCTGGAGTGCCCGGAGGAAACCCACACAGACACAGGGAGAACATACAGACTCCTTGCAGATGTTGACCTGGTTGGGACTCTTACACTTTATGTCTGGTTATATTTAAATTCATTCACTCTGATATATTTTTATATTTTTTTTGCCTCTTAGCTACCTCTAATTTATAAGTAAGTTGGCATTTCAACAAAGATTCTCTTTAATAGAGAATATTTAGCAAGTTTCACAATAACTCCGTGAACATAATTAGAAAATAAAAAATAACTAACTAGAAAAGAAAAACTAAATAACTGAAACCAACCACTGTGAAATTCAACGTTGCATTTAAGCAATGATGCCTATTAGGAAAAGTTACCGCAACCTCTCTAAAGTCTGCTAAAGACATAATGAATTGTATCTACAACTGCAAAAAATGTTGGTTTGCTTTTACCTGCTATTAGTCATAATGAACAACAAAACTAGTCAGAGCTCGGTAGTCAGCATTGCAGTGAACATAGCTTGTTGCGTAAGCAGAATTCTACAGTAAAAAGATTTGAACAAGCTTCCTTTAAAGAGTGATTAAATTGCTCATGATCAAAATCTGATCAGCGAGGGATTTTAATATAGTGTTGTCCCCCGGGCCCCAGAGCCAGACCTCCAAGTCTACCCCAAGTCAGTAGGGCCCCTGGAGAATACCTGCAGTGGAGCGCACTCACCTTTCTGGTGCGCTCCCTTGTGTGTGCTGCTGTCTCCATCCTTGCAGGTGTCTTTCTTCATAACCCGGTGGCATGTACGAACACAGGAGAACCTAAAATAGACAGGTAAGTGCGCTCTACTGCAAGTACTCTGCAGGGGCCGACTAAAACTACCCCTACTAAAGTAACAAATGACTTACTATTTGCTAAATCTAAAAGCCACTACACATTTTTTTATCTGACTTTTTACACAGTTGACCATTGTTTACTACTCCATGTCCTCTCTCTTCTAAGCCATCAGGGCTGCGCATTCATTCTCAAGGTGTTCATCTCATCTCTCTGTAAAGAATGTCAGTATCTCCATTCTAAAACCATCGCCCCCTCTAATCCTCTTTGTTGGGTGCCACAGGGCTCAGCCGTTGGACCTCTTCTTTTCTCCATGGCCAATCTATTAACTCTTTTGACTTTCGGTATCACTTATATGGAGATGACACCAAAATCTATCTTTCTACTCCAGATCTTTTTGCGTTAACATCTTTCATCCTTGACTGTCTAAACACTATCTTCTCTTTTATGTCCTCCTGCTTCCTGAAACTCAATATGGACTAAATAGAAACTAGAGATTGTTGCAAATAACCTCCTCTGTGGTCTACCACTGAATTACCTGAAAACTTTTTTTTTTATGTGTATGTATTTAACTATTAAAGTGGACCTGCATTAACCACTTGCCGACCGCGCAGTCATAACGCGCGTCGGCAAAGTGGCAACTGCAGGACCAGCGACGCAGTTCTGCGTCGCCGGCTGCATTACTCAGGAAGCAGCCGCTCGCGCGAGCGGCTGCTTCCTGTCAATTCACGGTGGGGGGCTCCGTGAATAGCCTGCGGGCCGCCGATCGCGGCTCGCAGGCTAAATGTAAACACAAGCGGAAATAATCCACTTTGTTTACATTCGTACAACGCTGCTAACAGTAGCAGTGTTGTACCAGATAAGCGATCCCCGGCCAATCAGCGGCCGGGGATCGCTGTCACATGACAGGCAGGAGCCTGTTAGAGGCTGCACAGGACAGATCCGTTCCTGTGCAGCCTCTGATCTCCGAGGGGAAGGGAGGTAGGAGAGGGAAGGGGTGAATGTCGCCACGGAGGGGGGTTTTGAGGTGCCCCCCCGCAAACCTCAGCCAGCAGGAGCGATCAGACCCCCCCTACACATCATCCCCATAGGAGGGAAAAAGGGGGGTGGGGCGATCTGGTCGCTCTGCCTGCTACCTGATCTGTGCTGGGGGCTGCAGAGCCCACCCAGCACAGATCACAGAATACAGCGCTGGTCCTTAAGGGGGGGTAAAGCGTGGGTCCTCAAGTGGTTAAACATATCATGCTCCTGCAACCTTTATTTAGTCATTTACTGTAAAAAGGGGTAAAATCCTTTGGTTAGGCTTCTGATCATGTGCTTATGCCTAAGAGGTCCAGCCACTGAGATGCAAGCTGGAAGACTAACAGCAGTAGCCACACCCACTGCCTCTCCTGTAGTTAGTAAGGCCTCTACCTAACCCCCATACTTTAGTTATGCAGCTGGAAAACTGGATATTGAACGTGTAACAAAGAAATAAATGATTGGGTACACATGAGCACAAAATGGAATGGGCGGCAAAGCTAGTGAGAAGGAGACAACTACAGGTGGCGCAGATACTGAAAGAACAACAAGAATGCTTACAGTGATGGAGGTGTGTGGATGGACGTAGCAGGAATGTGGAGTGAGTGCCTGGAAACAAGTACACCATCAAGCAATCAATCAATCTCGGCCAGAAAAATCTGTTGAGTTCCCCCATCCTTACATGAAATTCCTGGATACTCTGGTTTCCCCCCACATTCCAAAAGCATACAAATAGGTTAATTTGCTCGACTCCCCCCCCCCCCCCCCCCCAAAAAATGCAATAGGAATATGAACAGAATGCACTCACTGAATATGGTAGGGATTTGATTGTGAGATTCTTTGAGGGACAGTTAGTGACACTATAAAAAGTACTGTGGAAGATTTCAGAGCTACTGTATATACTCGTGTATAATCCGAGTTACCCACTTTTCCCTCAGAAACCAGGAAAAAAAGCATTTGACTCACGTATAAGCACTCTCTCCAGTATAAATAGCCAAATGTGCCCTCAATTATGAGGCAACCCAAAACCCAGTATAGTCATAACTCGAGTGGTTAAACCATGTTTTGTTTAATTTATATTTCTGAAGGGAAAAAATGATAAAAAACATGATTTCCTTTGTCAATGGAATTCGGTATTTGCTATGCATTAATAAATCTACTGTCCAACCGTGTTGATGATCCTCAGTACCTGTGACTTGACTTGGTTCACATAACTGTGAGATCACTAATGAAGACTGTGGCTGGATGCAAAGGCTCAATCTAGCTAAGTTTGGGGGAATTCCTTGACTAGTTGCAACTGCAAAACAAACAAGGGCACTTCTATATGCCCAAGCACTTTTATCTGTTCTGTAGAGGTGGGGTTGCATTGCAAAAAATAAAATCATGATTCCTCCTGTTTCTATAATCAGTAGTGGCGTAGTGCAGGGATGCGGTTTCTCCATTCCTACACTGCTTCCTGCTGTCCAGTAATTCAGAGACAAAAAAGACAAATACTGCGCCCTCCATCTCTCGCAACACGGTGAGTGCGGCGGTACGATACAAGACTGACATAAGCCGAAGCGTGCATCATTGTGTGTGCAGCAGTGTCAGCACCAGTGCAATGATTGAGAATTCCCACTTACCTCTAACTTGCTGTGTCTCAGATCTATAAAACCATCTAGTGGAGAGTGCTAAGCAAGAGGTAATACACAGCTACATGCACAATGCTGCACCCTCCGACATAGGTCAGTCTTTTATTACACTGACTATGTTGCAGGGGATGGGGGGAGGAGGCACAGACACAACGTGAAGCACAGTCAGCTGACTCACGTATAAGCCGGGGGGGGGGGGGGGGGGGGGGGAGACGACTTTTCAGCATATTTTTTTGTGCTGAACAATGTGGCATATACGAGAGTATAAAAACACAATAATAATATTGTCTTCTGGCAACAACCTACTGTGCTTAATGAGAAATGTGGCCCTATTAGCAATAAAAGCTATTTTTTTCAATAAATCTTTATTGATCAAGCTGACTGCTTGCATGGTATCTTTGATTCAGCACTATGTTAGTAAAATGACTTAATTAAGCAGTGTGATACTGTTAAGGTAGATGCCTAAATACACTTCAAAAATATCACTACCTAGTTTGTAATCAAAATATGGCTTTAACCTCCTTGCCAGTTATCCCAAGGTCAGCTCGGGGTAACCTGCTGTGGAGGATTCCTCAGGCCCTGCTGGGCCGATTTGCATAATTTTTTTTTGTTACACGCAGCTAGCACTTTGCTAGCTGTCGTCGATGACGGGGGAAGCCCTCATGGAAATCCCGTTCAGAACGGGATTTTCGGATGGGCATATGCGCCGGCGGCGATCGGCGCATACAGGGGGACGCCGCAGGGAGGGGGGAAGCATGTAGCTAGCGCTAGGCTAGCTACATGCTAAAAAAAAAAAAAAAAAAAACCTCCCTGCCGTGCGCAGCAAATTTTTATAACGGCAGGGAGGTTAAAGAGTAACTGTCAGGCTGCAAAAGCTAATTTAAACCTCTATTCTCCTGTGTTAAACAGTTTAGAAGGAAGCCAAAAAGGCAATACTGAAGTTAAAAATCTCTCTTACTTTTGATGTGTGCTGAACAGCAAGGCTGTTATTCCCAAGCTCTTAAAAGGACGAGAGGCCGCATAACATACTGCAAAGCATTCTGGGGCTGCTTCTCCCCACCTTGGGTCCTCCCCTCGGCTGCTAGTGAGAAGTTATAGGCTCATGTTACAGCAGCTTGTAATGCAGCCCAGCTCACAGCACTGAAAAATCTCCGGGCAGAGTATACTGCATGAGTCCGCTATTGTTCCTAGCCACATGGCTAATTAATATTCACTGCACAGTAGTATTGTCCATTAGGATCTTTTTTGTGAGTCGAATCATCAGGAAGAAGGGAGGACATGATGACACAATTGGCTTCATAGGAGACAGACAAACATGGAACCTGCCATGAGCTGTCAGGAGCATCATTCTCTGCATATACTATATACAAATTCTGTGAAGTACAAACGTGGACAGTGAAATGCATATGTAATGTAAGTACAGCCAATCTTTAGCTACTGATATATGTGTTTTTTTCTCTGAGACTTTATACCTAACAGCTCCTATTTAAATAAGAAATCTTAATGATAATGAAGGCCCACTTAAAATATTCCTTTTAATAAAGATGAATAAATGATGATTGCTGCCACCTGTGGATAAATATGTCATGCTAGCCATGGACTGTGAAAAGCAATACTCCTCTCTTGTGGAAGCACAAGTCATCTAAGTAGTCAGAACATCACATAAATATGTATGCTGTATGCAATAGAGAAGACATAGTCTTTATTTATATTTTGGTATGTTTAAAGTTGTAGATGTATAATTCATGTTTTGAAAACAAAATACATAATGCAGAAATGCATGACAGAGTAAATGGCATTATGCATGGGATATTCTTCATGAATCTGCAATGAGTCTGATCCAGCTGTCAGTCATACAATGAAATGGCTTCTTACTTCATTCTACCTGTTTTCACTCTGATTAGCAGTCTTATCAATGCATACTACAAGAGCTCAAATAGAAGAAGCTTGCAAAAAAGAGAAATAAATCGGCATAGACCTGACAGTAAAATCTAACCCTGCATTGTAACCATGCTGGCATTCTGATAACATATCACCATATCATAAGCACGCCCTATAGTTACTTACAAAGCCCTTTTAATAATACTTTCTTCTGTAGTATCAACTAAGTAACATTAAAGAAGACACATTTCTGATGGAAAAGCGACACGTTGGGCTCTGTGCTGTTGTCCCAGGATCAGAGGAACCCACCTCTTACATTACAAAAATATCATCAGTCTCTTGTGAGATACTGACCCTGCAGTGACTGCTTAAGTGTTCACACTATGCATGTTGCATTGCATAATAACACAATGCATTACAGCATGTGAACTCAGTGCCATACAATTGTATTAGCACGTTCACTTCTCTGCATTGTAATGGATCATGTTATCCTAACACAATTTCTACAGTGTATCTGAATAATGTGCGTGAAAGCACACCATACATTGTTTATACTCTAAAAAATATATATATACGTTACACAATGCACATACTGTGAACTTAAAGTACATCTGAACTGAGTAAAAAAAAAAAAAGTTAGATACTTAAGTTAGTAGTCGGAAGGCTCTGGATGGTCCAGAGGGTTCCTGAATCCTCATACAGCCCATTATTCCTGCACAGGGTCCATAGAAGGATTATTCTACTCACAGCAGTCAAAAAGGTTTCTACCGGTTGTGAGTGCATTTGTGGATAAGAGCATCCAGACCGGATATGCACGTCTGAAGTCTGCCCATGCCCAGTACAATGAAGCGCTTGTGCATGGAGGAAAAAGCTGTGCATGAATGCCTTCATTCTACTGGCCATGTGTGGAGCTTACTCATGCATGCGCATGTCCACAGCCAGAAGAGCAGCCAGAGGATGAAGATGCACAGGAACAGTGGGCTCTACGAGCATTCCGGAAGCTTCTGGACCATCCAGAGACTCCAGCTACTGAGGTAAGTACCAAACTTTTGTTTAAATACTCACTGGTGTTCTTTAACCTAATAATGCTGTACCTTAAATTATGTTACAAAAAAGTCTAACATTTTAAAAATGAATATTAATTAAAAGACTCTCCCCATCTTTAATACTTGCCAAATATCCAATGCCAAATAGATAAGCCTATACCCCTCTACTATACTCCCATAGGCTGGTAACACTGTCAGATTTTGACTCAGATATCAGGTGTCAGAAAAAGAAATGCGTCAACTGTGAGCAGAGAACCTAAAACTAAAGTTTACCTATAAGTACCATCATCCTATAAAGCTGTTGGTGCATTTTCTGAGCATAATCTTACCATGTGTAGCCAGCTTCACAGTGTCCACTCACCTGAGAAAATGGTCAGATGCTGGGGCATATCTATAAATCATGACCCACCCCCCAGAAAAACTTTCATGGGGCCCCCCAATGTTGATTCCCTGTCTCTTGCCTACACTTGGTGTCCCTCAAAGCCTCGGAACATATCTTGCAAGGGTCATAAAACAATTGTGGACATCGTAATCTTTACACCCTTAAAAAGAGTAGCCGCAAAACAACTGAAGGATGGGTAGTGAAGTAGTAGTTTGGGTCCCTTTGAGGTCTCCCCCCCCCCCCCCTCCTACAGTTGCAGGGGCTGCTCACCTGTAGTTATTCCCCGGTCAGATATGCAGACACAATATAAGCGTCCTCAAGTCACCATATGATCAGCAAAGGAAATACTTGGCTTAGCCCAGAATTTATGTAAAAGCCATGGGGTGGTGGTGAGAAGACAGAGGGGGTAGCAGACAATGCTGGCGTTACCTATCTTGTATAGGATAAAATGGCTATAATGATTGGAAGTAATTTTGCTTGATAAATTTGCCTAGCACTGTATTATTTTTTATGGTTACAGTCACATCTTTATGAATTGCCCCGTAAATCAGAGGCTTTCAATGGGTATAAACACAAACATATGGATTCATCAGGTAAATGACAAAGTGGTATGAACATGGGTGCCCAAAGATGTAACAAGGCATTGATGCAGGCATAATTCAATCATCTTAAGGCCACAAATCTGAACATGAATGTATATGAAGACACCAGCAATCAGATCAGGTTCTTTAAACTATCTGATCCCCCATTCCCCAAAGTACTATTGACCAGCAGTGTCTGCCACCCATTCACACAAAACTGGGTCCTGATCTAGTAAACACAACTAGATTGGGCAACGGTCATTCTACATGTATGGCTAGAAGAGATGGCCAATGAGATAATAATAATTCTATATTAGTGCAAACTGTATGCAGCTTGGAACCTGTCCATACCTCCTGAAAACGTTCATAGTACTAGTTGCAAGCGGCTTAAAATTTGCATGAAGTTTATGTGCAAGCCATAATAATTTGCATCTCATTGACCATATTAGCCTAGAGAAGGCATATTGGTAAACCAGGCCTGTAAGGCAGTGGCTAAATGCTGCCTACACTCCAGACATAATAATTTCATAATTCACTCGGATGCTTCATCTAGTACCAGTTATGGTGAATTGTACTACTGTTAAAATGTTTTATGTTGGAGTTCCTCTTTAAACATAGGAAGGTTTCCTTATAATGAATTGTCAAATACTGCAATCCTACAGAGTTACTTAGTTACTTCTTTGTCTACCTTCATCATGACAAAGAAGGAGAGCATGATTTAAATGTAAAATACCATATTAAAATAAAAATATAAAGTAACCCACCAAAAATTAGTATTAATTAAATAATCCAGTTGAGACCTCAATTAATGAAAAAATACAACATATACAGTACCAATACCCACATTGAGAATAAAGCAAATTATCAGAAAAAAATTAATGTCCAGAAGTAAGAATATTGCAATGCTCAGCACCAGATACAGTCAAAGTATTTCGCCTCATTGGAGCTAGAGCCACTGCAGTTTATAATACATGAAACCATCTTTGTTGCAGTATAAAATATGGCCATAAAAAAATTCCTTTTTTTTAATATGAGTCCATCCTGCAGTGCACAATCCTGAATGAAATCACATGTGAAGAGCCTGCCACTCTCCACCTCTGTTTTTCTTTGGCTGCTTATTTGCTCCCAGAATGCACTGCTGCAACTGAGGCAGGTCTCGGCCTTCGGTCTGCGCTTACTGCAGTGATGGCTGTTGAAGAGGGAGTGACTCCAGTTAGGAAGCTGTATGGGCTGGATGGAGACTTACCTGGAAGAAATAGAAAAACATTGAAAGTACATACATTTGGCATTATATTAAAGAGGAACTGTAACCAAGGATTGAACTTCATCCCAATCAGTAGCTGATGCCCCCTTTACCATGAGAAATATTTATGGTTTCTTGAATAGATCATCAGAGGGCTCTGTATGGCTCATATTGTGGTAAAACCCTTCTAACGGTGTGATGTCAGCACCTAGGTACTGACATCACTCTGTGGGAGCCTTGCTGCATTGTGGGAAATGCGGTTTCCAAATGCCAAAAAAAAGCAGCATTTCCTTCCACGACATCACTTGCCAGCAGCAAATATGTCGCCATGTGATACATTTCAGAATGTAAAACCGGGAAAGGAAAGATTTTACAATGGGCAAGCACTGACTAAATCATTTATAAAGAATTATTGTAAAAATTAAGCACTTTTTTCATTATGTTATTTTCATTGCAGTTCCTCTTTAAAGTGAAGAAACTGGTATACAATTTAGTAATTCCACTAATTAAATCTCCAAGCCAGCAGCTAATTCTTACCAACCAGAAAACGTAAGCTTCTACCGGCAACAATAAAAAATTGTTCAGACAATTTAGGTACCATCTATTTAAAAACCTGTAGCCCTCAAAAGATTGTCTTGTATTTCTTCCTATTAAAGCGGAATATAACCCTGCATTTCAACTTTGCTCTAAAACATTATTTACAGTATATTATATGCAACCAGCATTTTTTTTTTACTAGACCAGCATTGGAAGGGTTACACAGGGCTTTAAAGTTCCTGGAGATTTCTGCAGACGCATCCGAAGCTGAAATAGATACATTTTGTTTACATAAATGTATCTAAGTGTTGAATGTGACTCATCTCTCTGACTGAGAAGGAGCTTGGAGGACAGCCAAAGAGTGTGTAACATTTATCAATAGATGCATGTAACTAAATAGAATGTATCTATCTGAACTTCTGCATATCTCTCCACGGAACTTTAACCACTTGCCGACCGCCCACAGCCCATGGGCGGCGGCAAAGTGGATCCCCTAAGGACCGCAATACGCCTTAAGGCGGTGCGTCCTTTTCCTTAGGCGGGGGAGCGATCGCGTCATTAATGACGCGCGCTTCCCCCGGCAACTGGCTCCGCCCACCCGCCGTAACATCCCGCCGGCCATACGGAAGCGCCGGCGGGATGTTAACCCCGCGATCGCCGCTACAAAGTGTATAATACACTTTGTAATGTATACAAAGTGTATTATACAGGCTGCCTCCTGCCCTGGTGGTCCCAGTGTCGGAGGGACCACCAGGGCAGGCTGCAGCCACCCTAGTCTGCACCCAAACACACTGATCTGCCCCCCCCCCGCCCACTGATCGCCCACAGCACCCCTCAGACCCCCCCTGCCCACCCCCCAGACCCCTGTTTGCACCCAATCACCCCCCTAATAACCCATCAATCACTCCCTGTCACTATCTGTCAACGCTATTTTTTTTTATCTCCCCCCTTGCCCCCTGCCCCCTCCTGATCACCCCCTCACCCCTCAGATTCTCCCCAGGACCCCCCTCAGACCCCCCCCCCCTGTGTACTGTATGCATCTATCCCCCCTGATAACCTGTCAATCACCTGTCAATCACCCATCAATCACCCCCTGTCACTGCCACCCAACAATCAGCCCCTAACCTGCCCCTTGCGGGCAATCTGATCACCCACCCACACCAATAGATCGCCCGCAGATCCGACATCAGATCACCTCCCAAATCCATTGTTTACATCTATTCTCTCCTCTAAACACCCACTAATTACCCATCAATCACCCATCAATCACCCCCTATCACCACCTGTCACTTTTACCTATCAGATCAGACCCTAATCTGCCCCTTGCGGGCACCCAATCACCCGCCAACACGCTCAGATTGCCCTCTGACCCCCCCTTATCAATTCGCCAGTGCATTAATTACATCTGTTCTTCCCTGTAATAACCCACTGATCACCTGTCAATCACCTGCCAATCACCTATCACCCATCAATCACCCCCTGTCACCCCCTGTCACTGCCACCCATCAATCAGCCCCTAACCTGCCCCTTGCGGGCAATCTGATCACCCACCCACACCAATAGATCGAGCGCAGATCCGACATCAGATCACCTCCCAAATCCATTGTTTACATCTATTCTCTCCTCTAAACACCCACTAATTACCCATCAATCACCCCCTATCACCACCTGTCACTGTTACCTATCAGATCAGACCCTAATCTGCCCCTTGCGGGCACCCAATCACCCGCCCACACGCTCAGATTGCCCTCAGACCCCCCCCCCCCTTATCAATTCGCCAGTGCATTAATTACATCTGTTCTTCCCTGTAATAACCCACTGATCACCTGTTAATCACCTGCCAATCACCTATCACCCATTAATCACCCCCTGTCACCCCCTGTCACTGCCACCCATCAATCAGCCCCTAACCTGCCCCTTGCGGGCAATCTGATCACCCACCCACACCAATAGATCGCCCGCAGATCCGACATCAGATCACCTCCCAAATCCATTGTTTACATCTATTCTCTCCTCTAAACACCCACTAATTACCCATCAATCACCCCCTATCACCACCTGTCACTGTTACCTATCAGATCAGACCCTAATCTGCCCCTTGCGGGCACCCAATCACCCGCCCACACGCTCAGATTGCCCTCAGAACCCCCCTCCCCCCTTATCAATTCGCCAGTGCATTAATTACATCTGTTCTTCCCTGTAATAACCCACTGATCACCTGTCAATCACCTGCCAATCACCTATCACCCATCAATCACCCCCTGTCACCCCGTCACTGCCACCCATCAATCAGCCCCTAACCTGCCCCTTGCGGGCAATTTGATCACCCACCCACACCAATAGATCGCCCGCAGATCCGACATCAGATCACCTCCCAAATCCATTGTTTACATCTATTCTCTCCTCTAAACACCCACTAATTACCCATCAATCACCCCCTATCACCACCTGTCACTGTTACCTATCAGATCAGACCCTAATCTGCCCCTTGCGGGCACCCAATCACCCGCCCACACGCTCAGATTGCCCTCAGACCCCCCCCCCCCCTTATCAATTTGCCAGTGCATTAATTACATCTGTTCTTCCCTGTAATAACCCACTGATCACCTGTCAATCACCTGCCAATCACCTATCACCCATCAATCACCCCCTGTCACTGCCACCCATCAATCAGCCCCTAACCTGCCCCTTGCGGGCAATCTGATCACCCACCCACACCATCCGATCGCCTGCAGACCCGCAGTCAGATCACCTCCCAAGTGCATTGCATCTGTTCTCTCCTCTAAACACCCACTAATTACCCATCAATCACCCCCTGTCACTGCTACCCATCAGATTAGACCCCCATCTGCCCCTAGGGCACCCAATCACCCGCCCACACCCTCAGACCCCAGCCCTGATCACCTCGCCATTGCATTACTTGCATCTATTCCCCCCACTAATCACACATTGAGACACCCATCAATCACCTCCTGTCACTACCTGTCACCCCCTAGCACACCTACCCATCAGATCAGGCCCTAATTTGCCCCGTGTGGGCTCCTGATCACTCGGCCAAACCCTCAGATCCCCCTCAGACCCCCTTCTGATCACCTCCCCAGTGCATTGAGTGCATCTATTTTCCCCTCTAATCACCCCCTGAGACACCCATCAATCACCTCCTGTCACCCCCCTAGCACTCCTATCCATCAGATCAGGCCCAATACAACCTGTCATCTAAAAGGCCACCCTGCTTATGACCGGTTCCACAAAATTCGGCCCCTCATAGACCACCTGTCATCAAAATTTGCAGATGCTTATACCCCTGAACAGTCATTTTGAGACATTTGGTTTCCAGACTACTCACGGTTTTGGGCCCGTAAAATGCCAGGGCGGTATAGGAACCCCACAAGTGACCCCATTTTAGAAAAAAGACACCCCAAGGTATTCTGTTAGGTGTATGACGAGTTCATAGAAAATTTTATTTTTTGTCAAAAGTTAGCGGAAATTGATTTTTATTGGTTTTTTTTCACAAAGTGTAATTTTTCACTAACTTGTGACTAAAAATAAAATCTTCGATGACCTCGCCATACACCTAATGGAATACCTTGGGGTGTCTTCTTTCTAAAATGGGGTCACTTGTGGGGTTCCTATACTGCCCTGGCATTTTAGGGGCCCTAAACCGTGAGGAGTAGTCTAGAAAACAAATGCCTCAAAATGACCTGTGAATAGGACGTTGGGCCCCTTAGCGCACCTAGGCTGCAAAAAAAGTGTCACACATGTGGTATCGCCGTACTCAGGAGAAGTAGTATAATGTGTTTTGGGGTGTATTTTTACACATACCCATGCTGGGTGGGAGAAATCTCTCTGTAAATGGACAATTGTGTGTAAAAAAAATCAAACAATTGTCATGTACAGAGATATTTCTACCACCCAGCATGGGTATGTGTAAAAATACACCACAAAACACATTATACTACTTCTCCTGAGCACGGCGGTACCACATGTGTGGCACTTTTTTACACCCTAAGTGCGCTAAGGGGCCCAAAGTCCAATGAGTACCTTTAGGATTTCACAGGTCATTTTGCGACATTTGGTTTCAAGACTACTCCTCACGGTTTAGGGCCCCTAAAATGCCAGGGCAGTATAGGAACCCCACAAATGACCCCATTCTAGAAAGGAGACACCCAAAGGTATTCCGTTAGGAGTATGGTGAGTTCATAGAAGATTTTATTTTTTGTCACAAGTTAGCGGAATATGACACTTTGTGAAGAAAAACAATTCAAATCAATTTCCGCTAACTTGTGGCAAAAAATAAAATCTTCTATGAACTCACCATACTCCTAACGGAATACCTTGGGGTGTCTTCTTTGTAAAATGGGGTCATTAGTGGGGTTCCTATACTGCCCTGGCATTTTAGGGGCCCTAAACCGTGAGGAGTAGTCTTGAAACAAAAATGACCTGTGAAATCCTAAAGGTACTCATTGGACTTTGGGCCCTTTAGCGCAGTTAGGGTGCAAAAAAGTGCCACACATGTGGTATTGCCGTACTCGGGAGAAGTAGTATAATGTGTTTTGGGGTGTATTTTTACACATACCCATGCTGGGTGGGAGAAATACCTCTGTAAATAACAATCTTTTGATTTTTTTACACACAATTGTCCATTTACAGAGTTATTTCTCCCACCCAGCATGGGTATGTGTAAAAATACACCCCAAAACACATTGTACTACTTCTCCCGAGTACGGCGATACCACATGTGTGGCACTTTTTTGCACCCTAACTGCGCTAAAGGGCCCAAAGTCCAATGAGTACCTTTAGGATTTCACAGGTCATTTTGCGGAATTTGATTTCCAGACTACTCCTCATGGTTTAGGGCCCCTAAAATGCCAGGGCAGTATAGGAACCCCACAAATGACCCCATTTTAGAAAGAAGACACCCAAAGGTATTCCGTTAGGAGTATGGTGAGTTCATAGAAGTTTTTATTTTTTTGTCACAAGTTAGCGGAAATTGATTTTAATTGTTTTTTTTCACAAAGTGTCATGTTCCGCTAACTTGTGACAAAAAATAAAATCTTCTATGAACTCACCATACTCCTAACGGAATACCTTGGGGTGTCTTCTTTCTAAAATGGGGTCATTCGTGGGGTTCCTATAATGCCCTGGCATTTTAGGGGCCCTAAACCACGAGGAGTAGTCTTGAAACCAAATGTCGCAAAATGACCTGTGAAATCCTAAAGGTACTCATTGGACTTTGGGCCCTTTAGCGCAGTTAGGGTGCAAAAAAGTGCCACACATGTGGTATCGCCGTACTCAGGAGAAGTAGTATAATGTGTTTTGTGGTGTATTTTTACACATACCCATGCTGGGTGGGAGAAATAACTCTGTAAATGGACAATTGTGTGTAAAAAAAATGAAAACATTGTCATTTACAGAGATATTTCTCCCACCCAGCATGGGTATGTGTAAAAATACACCCCAAAACACATTATAGTACTTCTACTGAGTATGGCAATACCACATGTGTGGCACTTTTTTGCAGCCTAACTGAGCTAAGGGGTCCAAAGTCCAATGAGCACCTTTAGGCTTTACAGGGATGCTTACAATTTAGCACCCCCCAAAATGTCAGGACAGTAAACACACCCCACAAATGACCCCATTTTGGAAAGTAGACACTTCAAGGTATTCAGAGAGGGGCATGGTGAGTCCGTGGCAGATTTCATTTTTTTTTGTCGCAAGTTAGCAGAAATGGAAACTTTTTTTTTTGTCATTAAGTGTCATTTTCCGCTTACTTGTGACAAAAAATAATATCTTCTATGAACTCACTATGCCTCTCAGTGAATACTTTGGGATGTCTTCTTTCCAAAATGGGGTCATTTGGGGGGTATTTATACTATCCTGGAATTCTAGCCCCTCATGAAACATGACAGGGGGTCAGAAAAGTCAGAGATGCTTGAAAATGGGAAAATTCACTTTTTGCACCATAGTTTGTAAACGCTATAACTTTTACCCAAACCAATAAATATACACTGAATGGGTTTTTTTTAATCAAAAACATGTTTGTCCACATTTTTCGCGCTGCATGTATACAGAAATTTTACTTTATTTGAAAAATGTCAGCACAGAAAGTTAAAAAAATCATTTTTTTGCCAAAATTCATGTCTTTTTTGATGAATATAATAAAAAGTAAAAATCGCAGGAGCAATCAAATAGCACCAAAAGAAAGCTTTATTAGTGACAAGAAAAGGAGCCAAAATTCATTTAGGTGGTAGGTTGTATGAGCGAGCAATAAACCGTGAAAGCTGCAGTGGTCTGAATGGGGAAAAAGTGCCTGGTCCTTAAGGGGTAGAAAGACTGTGGTCCTCAAGTGGTTAAACCTCTGTGTTTAACCCTTCGAATGCTGGTCTAGTAAAAAAAAATGCTTTTTGCATATAATGTGCTGTAAATAATATTTTAGAGCAAAGTTGAAATGCAGGGTTATATTCCGCTTTAATCTTTGTGCTTAGTAACTGCTACAACTGGAAAGCGGTACAAATTGTAATGAAACTCACTATCGAGAGAAATACCCATAAAGGCAACAAGGCTCTTTATACAGTTTCACATATAATAATAAGTTCATTTATTCCATGTCCGTCTCAAATGTAATTTGGTGACAGCCACAGTCTATTTTGGGTCTCGCAGGGCACTTCCTCAAACTTTACATACAAGAACAAGGTAATGGAGCCCACAATTAAAAGAGAAGACCATTTGCTGGAGTGTGTAGAGAACAGGCAAAGACCAGCAAGCGGTGGTCTATTTGTGTGCTCCATTATCTTATTCTTGTACTGTATGCAAGACTTGAGGAAGGCTCCTGCAAGGGTTATATGTGGATCGGATATGAAAGATTCTGAGCAGATGCCTCCCCCACAATATTAACCCTTTTCTGACACATACTGTAATCCTAACCTTTCATCTTAATATTAATCATTCATGATTCCTAATCCTAACCTCCCTTCCTGATGTTCACCACTTCATGACATTTAACCTTAGCCTCCTCCTTACTAGCCACTCCTTCTTGACACCTAACATTAACCCTTTTCTTAATGTCCACCCCTTCCTGATGCTTACATTTAATCCTGAACCCTTAACATTTAACACTAACCTACTGAAAAACTATTCCCCACTCTCCTAACCCTAACTGATACCAATCCTTAAACACTTCCCCTCCAGTGCCTGAACTACTGGCTGTCAGATGATATCCTCAGTGCCTGGGTTTTAGCTACACTAATCTGGTTGAACTCAATGGACGTATGTCATCTTTCAACCCAAATAACTATGTAACTATGATCTGGTGTGTACAGTGAAATTCTTCTGTTTTATACACAGTTAGAGGAAAAATTGGAGGGCAGTCTCCCCCAGATCATAAAGTGTGCTCCAAAAATATCAGCAGTAATATAAGAATGTTCACCTCCAATCAATCGCAAATTTTTATGTGTCCCAGTGAGTCAAACAGGTAGGGTCCAGATTCCTAGTGGACCAAATGTGAACCATGATCAAAGAAAGAACGACTCCACTTGGATGAATTGCAGACTTTGCTTTGAATTGATATTACAGTGACAGCACAACGTTTCAGTCATCCGGATCTTTAGCAATAGTCCGGATGACCGAAACATTGTACTTGCTATCACTGTGATATGAATAAAAGCAAAGTCTGCAATTTATCCAGGTGGAGTCCCGGTTTATGTTTTAATTGTACCCCAAATATATCAAACAGGTTTGGAATTAAGAATGATAGAGCATACTTACAATCTTTGTGACTTGTTCCATCTGGAAGAGAGCTTGAAGGACTGTGACCACTGGACATATGTGAACTGTCCTGGCTGCTTCCAAGGTGCAATCTTCTCATATGTCTGACTACTGCCGTAGCATTGAATGCTTGCTAGAAGATGACAGAGTCAGGGAATTATTTGGGTGAACAGATGAAGCATATCTACATGTGGACTGTTGTTATGCTGACATAACCCTATAAAAGTAGAGCGGACCAGCACCCAAATGGAGATAGAACGTGTGCTTCAGCAGAACGGACCTTTTAAAAAAAAGGGGGGGTCTGGAAATAGTGTAAGCAAAGCATTCTGCAACACCACATAAGTAAATATAGCTCTTTAGAAAGAGCCAACACAGCTTGAAAAAGTACGGCAAGTCTTAAACAGTGTCTGCCGCTGTTCATGGCTACCTTTCAATTTTACAGTAGGAGAACAGAGGCGCCAGCAGAATAAAAGTGGATAAAACCTTTAAAATTTGCTAGGAGGAAGTGGTGGACTTACCTCCATAAAGCAGACACGAAAGACTGTCTGAAAAATTGCAATCAAATTTACTATAAAGTACTCCAAAAGTGCATCGCGTTTCGCAGGCCGAGCCCGCAGGCGGGGACAAAACAGAATTCCAGCAATAGCAGGTGTAGCGCCTCAGTTGATCCACTGAGGCGCTACACCTGCTATTGCTGGAATTCTGTTTTGTCCCCACGTTTATTGCCTGATGACGCGGGCTCGGCCTGCGAAACGCCTTAGGTAACTATTTGTCTTTTTTTTTTTTTTTTTAATTGTAATTTTTTTTTTTCACTAAAAATTTTATTTGGGGAATATTTTGGTGTGGGACATAAACAGTTAGTTTTTAATGTTGTTTATGTGTAAAGTGTAATGTAAAAAATGTGTAGATGTAGTTTTACTATTTGGCCACAAGATGGCCACCTTCATTTTCATTTTCCATTTTCTTTCACACTAAGCGGAAGTACAAGGACGATGCTGAGATTTTTACGGGCAGAAGAGCCGAAGCCTCACGGGTGACCGCTTCGGTTTTTCTGCGGGGGACAGGGATTGGTGATCGGGAACCATGTTCCCTTTCACTGATCCCAGGGCTACCCGGGGGACACAGCGGGGACACGGGGGCGCGGCCTCAATCGCACGCTGAAGCGCGGGTGCACAGCAGAGCAGCCGCCCGGACGTGAGCTTCACATCTGGGCGGCTGAAATGGTTAATCCAAGCCATGCACTGATGAGGACCAACTAGTCTGAAAGTCTGTATGCATGTTGGATTATCTTGTGGCCCTGTACAATTACAGTAACGAGCTGACACATCATTGAATTCCAGCGGTTCTGGAGGTGTGTTTAGCTTTCAGGGAGTACCCCAGTACAGTGATGTACTGGGGGACAATTTAGAGCTCACTCCGACCTGAATAATTACAAATATGGCTGCGGCGGCAGCCCCAGGACCAGCTAACGCCGATTGGCGTAAAGTCCTGGGGCAGCAGTTTGCAGGAGATGGGCGCGCAGAGCTCCGCCTTCAGTCTCCGAGCGGAAGACTGTTACACGGCGAAACCGCTGTGTATTTACATGTACAGCGCTGCGATCAGCAGCAGCGCTGTACTGGGGACAGCCGTGTCACACGGCTGTCCCTCTGGGGGACAAGAGAGCGATCGGCTCTCATAGGCAGAAGCCTATGACAGCCGATCGCCATAATTGGCTGGCTGGAGGGAGGGAGGGATAGATTTTAAAGAAACAGTTTTTTAAAAAAACAAAAACAAACAATCATGTTTATAAAAAAAAAATAAACACGGGGGGAGCGATCAGACCCCACCAACAGAGAGCTCTGTTGGTGGGGAGAAAAGGGGGGGGGGGGGATCACTTGTGTGCAGAGTTGTATGGCCCTGCAGCTTGGCCTTAAAGCTGCAGTGGCCAATTAAACTGAAATTAGCCTGGTCACTAGGGGGGTTTAACACCATGGTCCTCAAGAGGTTAAGCACATTTCTGTTTTGCATAGCATTTTAGTAAGAGGGCTTTTAGATCATTTGTAGCCCCTTACACAGTCCTAGGAGTTCTGGTTCACCATGAGCTTGCTGGGTAATCTGTAACTGCTATACTACACTGTTCTACATTCTTCAGTGGTAAAAGCTGCTGCTCATTATACAATACAAGGCTTTACATTTATCTTTAGTAATTAAAATAAATGATAGAAGCAATCTGTGCAATAACTTACCCTCCATTTACTTTTTGCAAAATTTTTACGGATTTGAGCACTGACAGATTCGTGGATATTTTTACACAGAGCCGTGTCACCAGCAATCCTGGAAAATATTGAGCACAAGTTAATTGATTTCCCAGTAACAATACTTTTGCCAAGTCATTCATTTAACTTATAAGCCCCACCAGTCTTGGACAAGGTAAACATTCCAACAAAATTTTAATATAGATGACTTAAAATCAGTTTTGTTGCTTATAATTAAACTTACATTTTCTTTACTCCATTCAACATCTATCTACATGCATGCAGGTCCAGATGACAGGTCAGTGGAATAAAATTCCAATTCTCCAGAGCTCTTAGACACATACTTCAGGAACCTATTCTGTTTAGTACCCATTCCATTTCACTGGTCCTGGGTGACTAAAGTACTGAACTTCTTGTCCAATATCTGCAGCACTCATGTGAAATATTATACATAACATACCCATTCTCAGAGTCAGAATCCTAATGCAACAGCAGCTGGAACTAATTACAGTAGTTGCCATTCTTAGAAGTTGTTTTCTGCATCCTGCCTTATTGTCTTATGATACAGTGACTTTGTGCACATTAATCTCTTGCTATGACTGCAGGTGAGTCCCCCTGAGTTATTCTTACCCACAAATGCTCAAGCAAGACTTCCTAATTTTATGTATAACCAAAAACAGCAGCTGTTTTGAAAATAGGAAATAGAATTCACCCACTTATCGTTCTCACACAGGGACCTATTAAAACTAATCCAGTAAGCTCATTATATGTAAAACAAGCATTTTTAAACAGATTTGGATACAATGAATAATGCAATAATTCATTATTTCACTTGCGAGAGGCAAGAAAATTTAGAAAACACAATTAAAACACTGAAATACAATAAATGGTGTGTAGGTAGTATACATATACTGTATGACAGATCTTCATTATGTACCGTAAGTGACTGCAACACAGGAAACATGTCATTTAACGTGCAGTTCACTCTGGAACAAAAGCACATTTTAAATGTATGTGTATACATGTATTTTAAATTGTTAATTTTTTGTTGCGATAGTGGTTCTTTTAAAGGGAGTCTGAAGCGAAAAGAAAAAAACAGATTCTTACCCAAGGAGAGGGACGGCTGTGGGTCATATGGAGCCTTCCCATTCTCCTCTTGGTCTCTGTGTTCCCCTGCAGGACCCCCCCCCCCGTCTCTTTCGCATTGGTTGGGCTTCGGCAGTCTTCGGAAGCACTCAAGCTTCTGAAGACAGGCCGCTCCGTCCCTCGCGCAATCGCATGAGCACAGTATAGAGCCGCCAGTCTTTCGGGAGCCCAAGTGCTTCCGAAGACTCCCACGGTGGGATATTTGAATGGAGGAGCCAGCGGGGGAACGAGGACACCATGAGGAGAATGGAAAGGCTTTATAGCACCCAGAGCCTTCCCTCTCCTTAGGAGAGTATCTGTTTTTTATTTTAATTTTCACTTCAGACTTGCTTTAAAGAGAACCCGAGGTGTGTTTAAAGAATGTTATCTGCATACAGAGGCTGGATCTGCCTATACAGCCCAGCCTCTGTTGCTATCCCAAACCCCACTAAGGTCCTCATGCACTCTGCAATCCCTCATAAATCACATCCATGCTTTGAGGCTGTGTTTACATCTGTAGTGTCAGTCTCAGCTGCTCCCCCGCCTCCTGCAGAGCTCTGGTCCCTGCCCCCGTCCCTTCCCTCCAACCAGCAGGGAGGGAAGGGATGCAGGCGGGGACTGGAGTTCTGCAGGAGGCGGGGAGAGTAGCAGACTGGCACTATAGAGATAAACACAGCCAGCTCTGACAAGCTGTTTGTCAGCAGCATGGCTGTGATTTATGAGGGATTGCAGAGTGCAGGGGGACCTTAGGGGGGTTTAGGATAGCAACAGAGGCTGGGCTGTATAGGCAGATCGAGCCTCTGTATGCAGATAATATTCTTCAAACCCACCTCGGGTTCTCTTTAAGCTGCAGATATCAGGGATCTAATGTTCATAGCAGCTGGAATGGTGTTTCTTGACACTGCACTGCTGCTCTCTCGAGCTACTAGATACAACAGTGCGGAAAGCAGAAAAACAGCACACTCATTTCACTGCAGAGGGCATTATTTATCACTTGCACAGAAGATGGAAAATGGAGGAGCAGTAACAGGTATGCAGATAAGCTAAACAATGGGTACAACCACACTGGGTCCTCAGTATCTGCAGGTTTGGTGAGGGTTGCAGTGGGGGCAGTGCATGAATTAGAAAATTAGAAAGTCTTTGATAAGTGTTGGGGGGGGGGGGGGGTACGTAGTAAGTGGAAATACATGTTGGGCAGAAGTAAGAGGGTGCAATTCTCTGATTTGCTTTGTTTTTAATAATTATTTATATTTTCTATATATTCAATACATAGTTCCGCATATGTCAGTGCTCTATAAACATTTAAATGCCTTGGCGCTAAAATAAAACTGTTGATCACAAATTCCTTAATCCTAATTGCTCTGTAATAAATGCTTTTAGCTGTATTTGTTGTGCATTTACCATGGATGTCGCAGTGCCTGTTCACAAGTGTACCTCTTGTTGGGGTCTTTTTCCATCAAATGGCTGATAAAGTCTTTAGCTGTTAGAAGACAGGATACATTTAAATGTACACAAAGGCATTGTACTGTGATATCCAGCAGCTGTTCCATTTATTTGTATTCACAGTCAGGAATTTACATTGTGATTTCACTTTGCAGTGGGTTTATTTGCAGAATATCAGTCACTTATTTGTAAAAAAAAAAATAAAAAAAAAAATACATTAAAGCAAACTGAAATCATGATTAATATCCCATCACGTAATCCTCGCCTGCCGTTCAAGTAATCGCATGCGTTGGTATTCTTCAGAAGCAACAAATGTGTTCAGTTATTACTCAAAGCATGACGTACAGAGGCTTTATTAGCAGCCATGAGTGTACTCAGCCTAAGACCTCTTTCAGACTGAACTGTGCGTATCCCGAGCAGTTCAGCATCCTGTATGCCGCTCATGAGTGCAATTCGGGTGCAATGT
Organism: Hyperolius riggenbachi; assembly: GCF_040937935.1. NCBI lineage: Eukaryota > Metazoa > Chordata > Amphibia > Anura > Hyperoliidae > Hyperolius > Hyperolius riggenbachi. The sequence goes on along the minus strand of NC_090648.1, from coordinate 248,804,248 downwards.
AAATGCTGTCCTATGACAGCGGTTGTAACACCATGCGAGACAGCGCTTGACACGCTGTGGCATTACCCAGCGGCAGTGGACTGCAACATGTCTTGTATAAGCACAGCTGCCGACGCACTCAGATGCGACTCCGTGAAGAGGCTGCCTGTCCAGCACCGGTACCAAGTGCTAGCAGGCGCTCCGCTGGTACAGGAGAGCAGCTGAAAGATGGTGGTTTCATCACCTGTCAGCCGCCTGTCTGAAAGAAGCTTTACTCTGCCAGCTGTTGCACTACAATACTAAACTCCCATTGAGAAAACATTGCTAAAACACAGGTGCCATCTACTGAGGCTTATTCCCTTTATGCAGGTGTATACCAGAAGTGTTGCTTTTTCTCACAAAACACGTGTGATTTCCTATGGCAGAAAGTCAGCTGCTGTTAGCAAAAAGTGAACAAACATTGCAGATTCGACCTCTGAAAAACACTGCTGTTTTCTGCTGACTCAAGTGCGACCCTTTTCTAAAAAGATCATGGGGTTGATTCACTATAACAAATAGCGTGCATTATCAGAGTTAACACACCTTATCAGAGTAGCATAGCTACCAACTTATGCCTGATAATTGGCAATGACTAGAGCTCTACTTGTCCTGCCCTGTGCCCCTACGGGTCCAATCACTTTAAAGTAAATTATCCCCGCACTTTGAGTGGCCCAATAGACTGCCTGTCACTTGATAGGGAACTTGAAAGGCAGCCTATTGAGCCTATCAAAGTGCAAGGATAATGTCCTTTAACCTCCTTGCCGGTCTAAAAAATCCGGCAAGGAGGCAGCGCCGCACATTTTTTTAATTTTTTTTTTTTTAAATCATGTAGCGAGCCAAGGGCTCGCTACATGATAGCCGCTAAGCGGCGGCATCCCCCCACCCACTCCGATCGCCTTCGGCGATCAGAGTATGCAGGGAATCCCGTTGAGAACGGGATTTCCTGCAGGGCTTCCCCGGTCGCCATGGCGACGGGGCGGGATGACGTCACCGACGTCATGGACGTCGGGACGTCATAGGGAATCCCGATCCGCCCCTCAACGCTGCCTGGCACTGATTGGCCAGGCAGCGCAGGGCTCTGGGGCGGGGGGAGCGACTCGGCGCGGCGGATTGCGGCGGATCGGCGGCGAGCGGCGGCGATCAGAAGTTACAAGCAGCTAGCAAAGTGCTAGCTGCTTGTAACAAAAAAAAAATTATGCAAATCGGCCCAGCGGGGCCTGAGATATCCTCCTGCGCAGGTTACCCCGAGCTGAGCTCGGGATAACCGGCAAGGAGGTTAAAGTGACTGGATCCGCACAGGCTCAGGGCAGGAAGAGTGGAGCTCTCGTCATTGCCAATTAGCAGGTATAAGTTTGTAGCACTCACTATACTACCTTGATAAGGCATGTTAACTCGGATAAGGCACGCCCCTTGTTATAGTGAATCAACCCACAGGTGTTAGATTCAATCTGATTATTGAATATAAATTAAATAAAAAAAAAAAAAAACACGGTGCTTTTACCCGGTCTACAACAAATCTGATAGTATATGAGTACTTTAATTGTACTTATTGATATAAGTGTACAGAGTTCAGACTATGACACCTGGACTAATTTATCAAGACAGGTGCAAAGAAAACTGGAGCTAAATAGGACCAGTAATTACTATATTTTTTGGACCATAAGACGCACTTTTTCTCCCCCAAAATTTGGGAGAAAAAGTGTGTGTGTGTGTGTGTGTGTGTGTGGGGGGGGGGGGGGGGGGTATTATGGACCGAAGGCAAAAAAATAAAAAATAAAGGTTGTAAAAAAGTGCAGAGGTATGCAGAGAGCGACTTACCCATCCAGCGTTGCGCACCTCACTGCTTGTCCCCACGCCCCTCTTCTTTTGCATTATTTTGCATTCCCGCGTCCGTCTTCCTCTCTGCGTCCATCTTCTGGCTTTACTGTACAGTTCCGGAACCCCCGGGTCTGCGTGGCCTCCGCAATGCAGCCGGCTGATACTGGTGCACGTGCGCCGGGGTTAGGCTAGATGTCAAATGTGACCCCGGTGCACATGCGCTACCTGTGTACTAGCAGCTGCTGGACCAAGGCTGCATTGTGGAGGTCACACGGACGAGAACTGGAGACCTGGAGCTGTACAATGGCAGGCGGCCACTGTACAGCAAAGCCAGAAGATAGACGACAGGAAGAAGTAAGACAACTGAAGAAAAATGGAGCGCGCCATAGTGCGTTAAACGTTTAAGGGAATTTTATTAGCAGTTAAAATTTATACTCACAAACAAAGGAGTTAAAATCGCATATCAGCGGACAGCCAGCCGCTTTCCTCAGCAGTGGAGGATGACGCGCTGTGGCTTCGTCAGATCTGACGAAGGCGCTGTGCGCCGAAACACGTAATGACGTCACACATTCACTGAACCCAGCCACGCCCTCCTCACAGCAAGACGGAGCCCAGGACACCGGTATCCGCGCTGCTGGCCACATCGCGTCATCCTCCACTGCTGAGGAAAGAGGCTGGCTGTCCGCTGATATGCGATTTTAACACCTTTGTTTGTGAGTATAAATTTTAACTGCTAATAAAATTCTCTTAAACGTTTAACGCACTATGGCACGCTCCATTTTTCTTCAGTTGTCTTGCTAACCACCCTACTCTGGAGCGCTGCAGTGCTGGAACTTCAAAGGGGAACCATCTGTGACTGTGCGACTTTTTGATCTGGAGCGCAGGATATCTTTGTGTGTTTGTGAAAGCCAGGAAGAAGTAGGATGCCAGGGGAAGAGGGTTGCCACGCCGGACCGGAACGAGGAGGGAGGAGTGTAGAGGCAGGATCAGGTAAGATCTGAAGTTAGGTGAGGGCCTCTAGTGTAGTGTAGCTTAGTTGGGAGTCTTGTGTGTAGTGTAGTGCAGTGTAGTATAGTGTGCAGTGTGTAGTGTTTACTCATTTACATCTATGTCATCAAATGAAGGAGAGATGTCCAGCACTGCTTAAATGGAATCTGAAGTGAAAATAAACTTATGATATAATGATTTATATGTGTAGTACATCTAAGAAATAAAACATTAGCAGCAGAGATATGAGTCTAATATTGTTTCCAGTACAGGAAGAGTTAAAGAGAACCTGTACTGTGAAAATCTTACATAAATAAACGTACCAGCCTGTTTGCTGTCTTCTCCTAGCCCTCTCTGTGTCATTTTTGCCGCTCCCCGCTGCTTTATTGGCGATAAAATTAATTGTTTTTGTAAACAATGAAGATGGCCGCCAAACAGGAAATACATAATCAGAGCAGGTGCCTGTTTGCAGTGTCTCCTCTCAAGCCTGAATTGACTGCTGGAATGTTACTCCCAGTGTTGCCTTAGTTGCTTCTCTGGGCTTTGAACTGATCTTTCTGCACTCACAGCTGTTCACAAGGTCACAGCTCCATGAGCCTCAGACAGGCTGGCTGTGAGCAGAGACCATGCCTGTGACTCTTACACACAGCACACAGGAGATCAGAGAGGGGCGTGGAGGGGGAGTGCATAACTTCTCCCTATGACAGCAGAGGCAGCACATTCCTCCTTGGGTTGACAAAGCTTGAGAAAGAAAAGACGATTAGATATATTACAGAGACAGTGCAACTAGAAAAGGCTGCAGTAATGCAGACCACAGCTATAGGAACTTATAGGATAGAAGAAATGAGGCTGACATTTTTGTTACAGAGTCTCTTTAAGAAACTCCAGTTGTTATCTTTGCAAAGAGCTTATCTGAGCTCCACGACTTTCTAAGTCGCAGAGAGCTCTGTCCTCTGAAGCTTATTATCTCAAGTGTCTGTCACTGTATTTATTTTTTCTGCAGAGTAAAGTTCAAAAGTTCAATAGCCCGCTCTGTGAAATCATTTAGAATGCTAAGTGTAGTGCGTAAATTGCAAACATTTGAGAAAGATACCATGCTATAACAAAAAAAAAATAAAAAAAAATTATATACTGAAAATAAAAATATGAGACAATTTTCTTTGCTAATAATGTTTTACTAATTGTCTGCACTGCACATACAATTCATCATAATTTTTTTTCCGCTTCCGCATCAAATATGGCCGCCAGGTCCTGCCGCGCCTGCGCAGTTCTCATAGCCACGAGTGCGGCTGCGCAGCTCTGAGTCCTCCTCCAGCCTCGTCATGGCTCCCGGCAGTCCCGTGGACGTAAATCGAGCAAGACTGCCGGGAGCCATGACGGGGCTGGAGAAGGCCTCAGAGCTGCACAGCCGCACTCGTGGCTATGAGAACTGTGCAGGCGCAGCAGGACCTCGTGGCCATATTTGATGGGGCACATGCAGATGACCTGAGGGATCGGATTGGGTCCCGACCTCAGTAGGAAAATAAGCAGAAGACCACAGCTGAATGAAACAGAGGACGTGGATGGTGTCCTCTGTGACTAAAACTTGCAGCCAGGTATTTCACTTTTTTTTCAAACCGTTAGTCCTTTAAAGTTCCTGACAATTTTTGATAATTTAGCTCTGTCGTTTTGACACAGCAGTAACTTTTTAATTATCTATGACATCTTAGTGATACATATCTTGGTTTTTTTTTTCTTCAGTACAATCTAGGCTTTCTTTGGTCAATATTTTTCTCCCAAAACTTGTTTGTTTTATAGTCCATTTATGGGGAAAAATTGGGTGTAAATGCAAACAACTAATCCTAATTTTCACATTACAAGTTCCACAGTTATAAAACATTTACAAAAATTATTTGGCCCTTCCTGATGAAAACTATACCCCATATGCCACATTTTACTTCTAGCTGAGCATATGGCGGACCGTTATCCCCAATCTGCTCGTCTGTGGCAATCAAACGCGTTTGCTAGGGTGACAGTTCAGGGGGCATAGAGCTGTACAGATGCATAACTAGGCAATGGCAGAGTGTTACACCTGTAGAACATTGGGGCCTGAAACTTCCACCCTAGCGATTGCATCCGATTGCTACTGGCGGCAGTCATTAAACGTTTATAAACAGGAATAGGTATTGCAGGGGTTAATAATGGGTTAATAGGCTAACTTTGGGTTAAAAATTAATGGGGAATTTAAAAAAATACTTTTTATTTTATTGGGCCCATGTCACTTTATTTATTTTTTTTTACAACTTTTTTTTCACTTTATTGAATGATTGTTGCTAGCTAACAGCAACAATCATTCACAGGACCATTCACGTGACTATGCACGGTCACGCGGGAGCGCACACGTGCATGCTCAGCGGCAGACAGCGGGATTTAATGCAGGGTGTAGATTCTACTTCCTAGAACAGACAGGGGGACTAATTAGGACGTAGAATCTAAGTCCTCGAACCTTAACCAGTTAAAGAGTTATTGTTACAATTTGTTGTTATTTTAGCTTCAAAAGGTTTTCATTTGTTGGCTGATGGTGTAATGGTTAAGGGCTCTGCCTCTGACACAGGAGACCAGGGTTCGAATCTCGGCTCTGCCTGTTCAGTAAGCCAGCACTAATTCAGTAGGAGACCTTTGGCAAGTCTCCCTTACACTGCTACTGCCAATAGAGCGCGCCCTAGTGGCTGCTGCTCTGCTCTGGCGCTTTGAGTCCGCAAGGAGAAAAGCGCAATATAAATGTTATTTGTCTTGTCTTGTCTTGTCATTTGTCAAAAAAATTGAAATTATACAATAAAGAGCATTGGTATCTCCCCAAAGGGGATAATTTACATCATAGCTTATGCAATAAGAACAAATATTACTGAACATCAGCAATAACAGTAGTTTAAATGGTCACAGGTAACTGATCAACCAAAGGAAGGTTGTAGAAAGTCTTGCACATGCTATCAAGAATGAAATGGTAAGGAAGAGGTGGAATGGTTCAGGGTTATACAATTAACACACAAGACCGAAACCCGACATTGTAAGTATGGGTGAGCCAAGGCTGAAGGCTGTCAGGTTTTGGTAAATATGTCCATAGTATCATTAACTATAGCCAGCAATCGCTCGGAAATCAGAACGTCTGTAATAATGCTTTTAGTTCAATAGTTCAGGTCAATAGAAAGAGTTGACTGTTGCTAAATTTGTTCTTATTTTAAGGTGCCCATTAATGGTACAATATTTTCCTTAGATGCGATCCTTAGATCAGACCTTTAAGATTGAATTGTACAGAAAACCATACAGTAAAGTATGTGGATAAAATCGAACTGAAACGTCTATGGTTGATTAGAACACATAATTTTATTGATCAGATTATTAGTTTTTAAGATCATATCTGAAGAGATAAAGTGCTCTAATCAACCTGTTTATGGTAACAATCGATAATCACCTTCCAATTACTTACAATCACGCAAATCTTATCGAATGATTGCGTTTGAGGAAAATATTGCACTGTTAATGAGCATCTTTAGAGTCAAAGACTAATAACGACAGATACTTAATTATGTTATCTAATATTAGACTTGATTATAAGTGATTAGCAATGAGAGTATATAGTAGTAGAATTAAAAATATAATGTTCAACTATAGGTAAATAAATTGATTTTACAGTATAAACAGTGTACAATGCCAAGATTATAATACTATAATATAATGCTATTATCTAGTTCATATATGACAATTAAGAATTTTGCTCATGTGAATGCGTAGTGTGGGTCATTTTCCTATTCTGCAATTTATATAAAAATAAAACAAAAAACCTGAAGAAACCCAATAGATGAATGTATATACCCACCTGAATCCGATATATCATCCCAATACGGAGAATCAAATTCATAATCTGCCTTTAGGATCTGTTCAAACAGCTTGGAGTCATTTTCATCATAGAAAGGTGGATATCCACAGAGGCTGAAACAATATATACTGATTAAAGACAATGTTTTTCTGAAAACAGAATGTATGCAGTAATAATAAACTGTATACAGTATTATGCCGCCCATGCTTTTTTTACTAAAGCCATGAAGGACAGTTCCATCTTTGGAATAATTACTGCAGTCAGGGCTGCAAAATCTCAAAAGCTAAAAACTGCTACAAAAGCGGCAGTATAGGATGTCCAAATATAGAGTTTCCAGACAGGCCAGAGCAACACAGACAGCAATCTCTATAAAACAGAGTTTTGTTATAAAACAACAGGAAACATAATAAATGGAACATAATTCATCTAACGCATTTTCTTTCAATGGAGTTTTTGAAAGAAACCACAATAACCCAAACAACCACAGTCTGGAGGTAATTATTACTCATTACCCTCTGGCAATAACGCAAGTCTGATAAGTATATTCTTGGATTGCATTGTGTGTTAACTCTCTGGTAATGGCAGATATTCAGCTATGTCTCCTAAATATAACCTTCCTTTCTACATAAAAAGCCCAGATGTCAGCACAATATTAAACGGATCTGCAATTTCTATTGTACTTTGTGAAACATTAACAATACCATGCGCACTATAAATTCAAACTCCGCTATATTGATTTTCAGATGTTAGCATGTGAATCAGTGTTTTATCGGAGTCCAAAAGTGGAGTACAAAATTAATTTACAACTATTTGAGTGGAGTGCTGGGAAATAACTTTTTTCTGATGAATTGAACTGAATTAAAAGCAGCCATATCATGGTTTTATTTGCACACACGCATAGACTAATGTTTCAAGATTTATTTTTCTTTTTTAGTTTTGAATAGAACAGAGAAGTGCACTTTTTGTACAGCACCCTTGCTTTTATTAGTCTGCACCTGATATCTCAGCAATCTCAGCAATAAGAACACTGCCAACACAATAGCCCCCTTTCCTGCAATGTTCAAATGCTCTCCCGCCTTATTCAGCTGGAGGTAATCTTTAAGGATCTAGCTGTGAGAAACTGAAATGACAGATTTGGATTGTTTGGGATAGCAGTATCATCAAACATTAAGCCTAAACAGTAAATGCATATTCTGCTTTAAAAAGGGGCAATCAAGAATCTCTTATGCCTTAGAGATTCATCTATACAAAAGTTGATTTCATTTACTAGGAAAGTCAATAAATAAAATCAAAGTGTTTTGTGCTGTAAGAGATATGATTACAGCTCAGCAAAACATATCATTAAACAAATGCATTTCTGAGTCTGAAAAGTGACTAGGGCATGATGGAAATGTCCGTATGATATGAGATGTTCAATTTAATCAGCAAATTTTCCTCAAGGAGAACTAATGGAGAAGCATGTGGTTAATTTAATCAGATGACTAATTTGTAAGTCTCTAAATGGCTGGTTGCAATCTTATGATCATGATTACTACATGGGTGATATCAAGAGAAGAAGGCGAGCTGTGATCACATGCTCATGCGCAACCATTCAGAGATTTACAAATCAGTCCACTGATGAAGCTGAATCACATGGGAATTTACATATAGCAGTAAGTTGATCACCTCAGGGGTCTAGTCCTGGGAAAAGAAGTGAGTGGACTCACTTGGAGAACTCCTGCGGGGCCCATTTTTTTGCATACACATAATTTGGAAGCAGTTCCCCAAAATACGCGAAACCTGGCAGCGGATCACCCAAAATACACGTAACACCCAAAGGACATATAATCTGGCAGTAGTGGTCCCCCAAACATACACAATCTGGCAGCAGTTCCCCAAAATACACGTAATCTGGCAGCAGCCGTTCCCCTAACATACACATAATCTGGCAGCTGTTCCCCAAAATACATAACAGCGGTTCCACAAAAATGCAGATAATCTGACAGCAGTTCCCCCAAAATAGGTACCCCCAGGTAGCCAGGTCTATAGGTGTCCCCAGTATAAGTAGCCATAAGTATAGTAGTCCCCAGTATATGTAGCCAGAGGTTTAGTTGCCTAGTATATGTAGCCAGGGGTATATGTGCCCAGTATATGTAGCCAGTGGGATATGTCCCCAGTATATGTAGTCAGGGGTATATGTGCCCAGTATATATAGCCAGGGGTATATGTGCCCAGTATATGTAGCCAGGGGCATATATGCCCAGTATATGTAGGCAGGGGTATATGTGCCCAGTATATGTCGCCAGGGGTATATATGCCCAGTACATGTAGCCAGGGGTATATATGCCCAGTATATGTTGCCAGGGGTATATATGCCCAGTATATGTAGCCAGGGGTATATATGCCCAGTATATGTAGCCAGGGGTATATATGCCCAGTATATGTAGGCAGGGGTATATGTGCCCAGTATATGTAGCCAGGGGTATATATGCCCAGTATATGTAGGCAGGGGTATATGTCCCCAGTATATGTAGGCAGGGGTATATGTGCCCAGGTAGCCAGGTGTGCCCCCACCCGGAGGGAGCAGAGCAGAGAAGGAGAGCTATGGGGACAGCGGGGATGGGCGGACATCTCCCCCCCCCCCATCCCTCACCTTCGTGCTCCCCTTCCTGCCTCTCCCCTCCAGTGTTGTGAAGTGTCGGGCCCGGCGGCGAAAGTGGGCGGAGACTTACCTCGTTCCAGTCGCAAAAGACGCTCCGCTCTGTGTGCAGCTAGTCTGGTCTTCTAGCCGCACACAGAGCGGAGCGTCCCTTGCGGCTGGAAGAAGGCGGAAAGTCTCCGCCCACTTTCGCCGCCGGACCCGACATTTCAAAACGCTGGAGGGGAGAGGCAGGAAGGGGAGCACGAAGGTGAGGGATGGGGGGGGGGGGGAGATGTCCGCCCATCCCCGCTGTCCCCATAGCTCGCCTTCTCTGCGCTGCTCCCCTCCACACAAGCCAGGGTGAACGGCGTTTACTCTGAAGAAAAAGTGGGTGGACGCCGTTCACCCGCGTCCACGCAGGACTCGACCCCTGGATCACCTCCACATACAACCATCACATGCTGTGGAGAAGTGGTATTAGTATTTCCATACTTACAGAATATATGCAATGACACCAATAGACCAGCAGTCTACTGCTTTGCTGTAGGGTTTCTGAGCAAGTACTTCTGGAGCTGAAAAGCACAAAGCACAATTACACACTTTATATACCTATTACCATTACCTTTCTGTCCACCTTCTTAGTGAATGTTAATGAAAGGACAACTGTAGAAAGAGGAATATGGAGGGTGCCATATTTATGTCCTTTTAAGCAATACCAGTTTCCTGGCAGCCCTGCTGATCCTGTGCCTATAATACTTTTAGTCATAGACCCTAAACAAGCATACGCAGATCAGGTGTTTCTGACATTATTGTCAGATCTGACAAGATTATCTGCATGCTTGTTTCTAGTGTTATTCAAGCACTACTGCAAAAAAAAAATAAAATAGACCAGTAGGGCTGCCAGGCAACTGGTATTATTTAACAGGAAATAAATATGGCAGCCTCCATATCCATCTCACTTCAGTTGTCCTTTAAGAACTACAAGTTGGAAAATCATTAATGAATACCAGCTATCTTGGGGAAAAAAATACTCTACTGTAGATTGATTGGCTGGACAATAGCTCTGATAAAATAAAACATTTGTCCAGAGTTTTCTCACAGTAGATGCTTTATTATCTTATTTACAATATACATAGTGGCATCAAGCAAATTGATTTACCATAACAAAATTAGAAAATAAAAAAATAAAACAAAAGCAGCTTTAGATTACCTGATTTTTGAGTACACTTCTGCTTGGTGGGGTAAAAATTAGGTTTTTCTTTATTTAAGTGTGTAATATCATTTGTGAATAGACCTGCTGGATTTTGGTGTATTTCAGCCTTCCTTAATGTTCATGCTATTTAATGATCTCAGGGTAATACATGGCAACAGGTTCTACATTGTGCTGGTAGGCATCATGGGCTGGCATGCATTTTACAATGGGAAATAAACCATAGGCCTATAGCACACATTGGCCTTTGGGCCTGTTAAATGAAATGGCAGTAATGCTGTGCATAGGAACAGCATGGCAATATTACAGTGCTCAGTAGAAGCCCTTTCATCAGGATGGCCTCATTGCAGTGGAAGGGTCTAGTATGAAATCTTTTGTATGCAAATTATTTTGGAAGCAAACATCCTCCATTAGTGTAAGTTTGTAGAACCTGTTCAGCTGTAACAAGCACAGTTGTGCTTTTAACAGGCTTTACAGCCCTATGTAGCATGTGTCAATCAGGTACAGCTTGGTTTTAGATGCACTGCAATTTCTTTTTACTGTGTACAAAACTGTAAGTTCAATATTACAGTGCTACAGAGGCAATGCATGACAATATTACTGGTATTTATGCCAGCAGAGTATCGTGAGTTGTGTAATAAGTGAAACCCATGCTACTTGGGTAATGCGAACTAAGCAAGTAATGTAAGTTGTGTTAACATAGCAATGCTAGAATTACCCATGTAACATAGGTTGTGTAAATTGCGCAACACACGCTACTCTGCTGGTGTTAATACCAGTAATATTGTCATGCACTGCCTTGTAGAAAAGACCTGTAGCAAACTACAATACATGTCTACAATATATAGTAAAAAATTACTACTAGTAACAGTGAATGAGACGCTAAGAATTTTGACTTGATGCAAACTATATGTTAATCCTATGCAAATTTACAGTTTGGAACTGGATTTAATGCAGTGGATAATTCTGATGGTCTAATTCCAAGCTGTATAAACCTTCATAAAATAAGCATTACCTCAGAAATTCTTAGCATCTCATTACACATATCTTAACACTGCTTGTACACCATGGTAAATAGTAACTGCATGGGAGGCTACTGCAGCTATCATAGTCTCATCATAAACTGCCCCCCTGATGACTAATGAAATGATACTGTCTCGCCTGTATGTAACAGCACTATACATGTGTTACATATCTGTGTCTGTCAGGTCTGAGAAGAGAGGCCAGGGAAAGATCAGATATTGTGTCCTAAAATCTAAAATAGTGATGCACTATAATTGCACTAATGGCCAGGGGGCAGGTTTGGGCTCTTTTATTACACTTTTACATACTCGTATGTTTTAAAGTAAGCCTGAGATGTTACAAAAATAAAGTTTAAATCATGCAGATAGGAAAAGAATGCGCACCATCCCTCTCTGTAGCAAGTGTAAATTATTGCATCATTCTATTCTTACATGCCTATGTATATAGGCATCATCCATAGTAGCACCGTGCATGCTTGTGGCTATGGCAATGTGGTGAGTAGAGGTGGGGGTGGTGGGCACAGATGCGGGCGAGCAACGGCCGTTTCGCATCCTCCTGGACACTTGGTCACGCTGCGTTCCAGCGTTGAGTGGAATGCAGCGCTAAAACGCAGCGTGACCAAGCCAACAAGAGGACACGAAACGGCCGCTGCTCGCCCGAATCGGTGCGCACCACCCCCACCCCTACTCACCAGACCAGCATGCACGTGCCACTATGGATGCATGTAAGAATAGAATGATGCAGTAAATTACAATTGCTACAGAGACGGATGGTGCACGTTCTTTTCCTATCTGCATGACTGTGATTACATTTCTTCCTTCCAAGACAACGAAGTACACGCCTCGCATCTGCATCCTGGATCATCACAGTACTGGTGATAATCACATTTTGTTTATTACTTTTTTCAATAGCGTTCATTCATATTGTCTAAGGGAGTGCTGTACTTTTCCTTCATCTATTACTAGAAAAAAAATAAGGTTTTATACTTACCTGGGGCTTCCTCCAGCCGCATGTGTGGGAGGGACCGGACATGCACACTGAGGGAGCCCACAGACTACATGGAGCTGGAGGAAGCCCCAGGTAAGTATAAATCCTTATGTTTGTAACTTCTCAGGTACACATCAACCTTCTGGGGACCGCCCAACGCCAATGGGTGTGGCCACGGTGGCAGCCTCAGGACCGCCTAACGCCGATGGGCATAAAGTCCTGGGGCTGCAGTTTCCCAGGGAACGGCCGTGCGCATGCGCGATCGTTCCCTGCCACTTCACAGAGCGGAGTTTGTGAATAGCCTGCTCGCCGCCGATTGCGGCTAGCAGGCTGTTTGTAAAGGAAAGGGGAAAGAAATCCCCTTTATTTACAACTGTACAGCGCTGCGGCCCCCGGCAGCGCTGTACGAGATCAGCGATCCCCAGCCTCTGATTGGCTGGGGAGCGCCGTCCTCTCATAGGCTGATGCCTATGAGAGGCGGAACAGGACGGATCGCCGTCCTGTTCCAATTCAGATACCGGAGGGAGGAGGGAGGGAGGGAGAGAGCTTCATAGAGGCTGAAGAAAAAAAAAAAAAACTGCCGCAGCTATCGGACCCCTCCGGCGGCATGTCCCCTTAGGGACAAAAAAAGGAGGCGAGTCCGATCACTGGGCTCCATAGCTGGGCTGTGCAGGAGGCTGAAAAGGTCGTTAGGGGGGGGGTTAGCACTATGGTCTTTAAGTGGTTAAAGTGGTCTAAACTGACATAAGATTCAATAAAAATGTGTTTTTCTATTTTTTATTACTCATACAGTTATCATATTTCCTTTTGTGCACAAGTAATATTGTCTGTCTACAAATTGCAAGTTTCCAAGGTGTAGTTTATTTGCCCTGAAAGCTGCCATTGCATTTTATTCCAGCTGCTATTTTATTATATATTAAAATCTTCTAGTGAGCTGTTCTGAACTGTGTGTATGCCTGAAGCACAGAGAGCTTCTCAGAGAGTTTTTAGCTGTTACAAATGTAACAACTTTGTGTAAGGCTTGACAGGTTATGTCCACAATCAGTCCCTATGCCCCAATCTAGTGACGTGACTGAGCATGACCCACGGTCTTCACCTATAGACAAACCACTGCATGAACAGGACACTTTATTTGTCTCCTGACTACGGTTACCCCCAGGTCTTAATGTGCAAAGCATACAGACTGAAGTAGAGTGGACAATAACCCCCCAGAGCCTCACTGAGACAAGTACCAACAGAGTTCAAAAGTTCACAAGTGTCAAAGGCCCAAAATGGTGACAGGCAGTCAGAGGATCCAAGTGACAGGCAAGGTTGGTCCAGGCAGCAAGCAAGAGTGTCCAGGTAAGAAGCAAGGTCGGTCCAGGCAGCAGGCAAGAGTATCCAGGTAACAAGCAAAGGTTGATTCGGGCAGCAGGCAAGAATGGTCAATAACAAGCCAAGGGTCAATTCCAGATAACAATAACACAGATAAGAGTGCGCACCCAACAACTAGCCACGGGCAATGACTGGGAGCACTCAGCACAGATAAATACAACTCTCATCACATCAGTGGCTGGCCTCACTCTGCACATCCGATCAGACAGCAGTACATCCTGCCTCAGTGTCAGCTGAAAAATCAGCTGACACTACGCTGTCAGCTGACTACTGTTTACCTTTGCGGAGGGCGTACTGAGAATGCGCCCTCCGCCTATCAGGAAGTGCCACCTGTGTTCCAGCCTGCATGTCATCAGTGGGGAACAAGCGATGCGACCCGGAAATGGAGGTCTCAGCCCGGCTCTCAGCGCAACTGTCACCAGATACAGATAAGTTCCTTATAGAGAACCCGAGGTGGGATTTTATTATGCTAGTGGGGCACAGAGGCTGGTTGTGCACACTAACACCAGCCTCTGTTGCCCCATGGTGTGCCTCCAAGACCCCCCTGCGCGCCGCTATACCCCCCGCAGTGCTGGCGACACGCAGCGTGTCGGCAGAACAATGTTTACCTAAGGCTGTCTGTTAGCGCGGCTCCCGCGCCTCATCCGTATCGGCGCTACCGCTGATTGGAGGGAAGTGACGTGGGTAGCGCCGATACGGAGAAGGCGGTGGAGCGGCGCTAACAGACAGACTTAGGTAAACATTGTGCTGGCAACACGCTGCATGTCGCCAGCATTGCGGGGGGTATAGCGGCGCGCAGGGGGGTCTTGGAGGCACACCATGGGGGAACAGAGGCTGGTGTTAGTGTGCACAACCAGCCTCTGTGCCCCACTAGCATAATACAATCCCACCTCGGGTTCTCTTTATACATTGTAATGTAAACAAAGATACTGTTTTCTCCAGTCTGGATGCAGATTTGAAGCTGAATAGCCTTTCCATAGCAGGACAAAGTGCTGTGTTTAACTGTTGCAATGATGTTCTGCTACAAATTGTTTTCTGGGATAGTAGCTTTAAAGCTGTAAGGAATCTTTTAGAGCAAAGTAGAAATGCTGACTTTCAGACCACTTTAAGAAAGCTTTTTTTAACTTGACTTCTGAAAAACTTTATTTAAATCTGTGTTGTTTCTTTATAAATCTTTTACTCTCTGCTTTGATGGTAATCCTTACATGGAGAGATAAACTGACTGTAATATTTTACTCATGAGTTCTGAACATACTTCAGGATATAGGAGAGTGGAAGTGCCACCGTTTTAACAGACAAAATGATTGTGACTGCGGATTATATAAATGTACCTAAAGTCAGACTGATGCTGCTGTAATACCGCCTGCAGGAATGTTACAGTGAGTATCACTAAACATGCACATGATGCTGTTCAAATCAAATTTCAGCATCAGAAGTGTCTGACTGCCCTTGTCACTGAGATGGACTCTACGCTTTGGCTTATATAGAAGTGGCTTTATGAGATGAATGAGAATATCTTCCTTGGCTGACATGAATAAATGTGACCTACTTCCAGGAATCACATTAGATAAGATGATGCGAGATGAAAGCATCTACTGCATAGATAGAAGTTTTCTCCTGGTTCCTGAAATTAATCTCCTCCTGCCCACAGGACACTAGTGGGCAATCAGTCAAAAATCAGTCGTCATCATTCTTTCCAGTGCTAACCATTAAAATTATTACAATAGCAGAGCCGATAAATAAACACTTATTACATCATTATTTGGCAATTGGCATAAATTGGCAACCAAGTATGGACCACCCTAAAGTAGAAACACAACCCATACACAGCTTCGACTGACGATCATTTCCTTATCTAATGAGTGTACAGTGTATGCCCAAGCTCACTCAAGGATCCAACATGTTGGATTCTTAACGAACCCTGATGCCCAATTGCAATGTTATTTCTTGCTACCCCAACTACTTCGTCACGTATCGATTATCGTCCCTCCGCCCCCTTCCATAGCTACAGGATGCTTTGTTAAAGGGGCACTATGGCGAAAATTATACTATTCCATTATCCCCACATCAATTATTTAATATGGACAGCATAAATTTCACCACAGAGTATGTGTTTAAAAAGTAGCAGATAACACTAATTTGGCCCTCCTACAGGGCTGCGCTGCCGTCACTTCTATGATGTAAGTGTCGGACTGCACTGCTAAACAAACACTTTAACAAATGATTTATAACAAATAGTCACTCAACGGCTGATATGAGGCTGACTGACACACACTACAGAGTTGCTTTGGTTTTCACATGTAACTAGCTAAATAAATAAACAGGCTGCTAAGTAAAGGTGCGTACACATGCACTATTGTAACAAACGATGGGTCCGTCAGACCCTCCCGCTGGGCGGACGTTCTGCCGACAGTAGGACGTGTGTACAGTCTGTCGGACAGACTGATAAGACAGATCCGGCAGTTCTCACCCACATGGACCAATCTCAGAGATGCATGCAAAGTAGCGATGAGCTCCTTGGAAGTGAGTATAATGGGATCCCAACCCTGGCTAGGTTTACAGCAATTTATAAGATGTTGTATATGGAGTATATGTTTTTTTTAATCATGGCCTCTGATTATCTGAACTGTATATCCCTTCATGCGATATAACCCTCGACAGTAAAGCTGTTATTACACTGTGCAGAAACAAGGAAGAGAGGCGTGTGTATAAAAGTTACAAAAGATGGATATCAACAGGTTTTTGAGCAGTGATGAGCTGGGTTTCTCTGTGTTCAGTCTCATCAATCTTATCTGAAAAGTTCTGGTCCACTGATAGATGTCCTTCAGAATTTGTGTCTTTAACATGTTATATTTTATATTTAAAAATGATCACTTACCAACATATCCTGGAGTTCCACAGGCTGTTGACATCACATCTCCTTTACCTTCCATCTTCGAAAGACCAAAATCACTTATCATAATCTTTGACTCTCCTTCTTGGCTGAAGTACAGCAGGTTCTCAGGCTAGCAGAGGAACACACAAAATCAATCAAGACCAAATCTAAATCACGCTACATGGTGAAAGATAATTACATATAAAGGTAAAGTATGGAAAACACAATGTTGGCACTTTCCATTCCTTAGTCTGTGTATTATCTCCTTGATTAGCTGATGTCACACAAATATCTAGCTACTTCCTAAAATACGCAGTGTCATTGCTTTAGGACCTCTTCCCACTAAGCCCGTATCCAGGCCGAATCTGCACCATTTTCCCGCATACGAGATGGGCGGGGAAACACTGCCTATCTACCGAGTGACTTGGTGTCCAGATTGCACAGCAATGCGAAACTGGACAGCATGCTGCAGTTTTAGTCACGCAGCTGAATCCCTATAATCATGCATGGAACGGCACAGCAATTCAAGCTGTGGCTATGCAGCAGAACGGGAAGTAGCCTGGCACCCATATAGTGTTATTTTTGTTTTGTGGTTAACCATTTCATTGTGCTAGTTACCTTCATGTGCAACATCGTAATAATTTAAAAAAAAATGAGTGATAAAAAGTAATAGCCTACTGTCTAAAGTTGTTCTAGGTTAATTGCACCCACAAAGCTCTCCACCATCTTTTCCCCCTACATCTCCTAAATAGATTTTATATACCATCCAAACCACAACATTTGCTCCGCACACAATCTCTTTCCTTCCTCCATTAGAATTCCCTACTCACATCTGCACATGAGACTTCTCATGACCTTTCCCCTCTTCTGGAATTTCCAAAACACATCCATAACTCTACAACCCTTGTAACCCTAAAAGTAAACCAGAGACGAAACACCCTCATGTATTTTACCATATATATCAGTGGGAACATTAGAGAAAACACTTACCAAGCTCTCTGTTTCATTCTTCAGTGTTCAGCTTGCTTGTTATCAGCTCTGATAAAATGCCAGGCCGAGCATTCAGTCTGGCATTGCTAGAATGACTCAGCTATAATGATTCATGAGCAGAGCCAAAAGGGGGCAGGCTTGGGCTTGAAAAGACATCAGAGAAGACAGACTCCGCTATAATGATTCCTGAGCAAAGCCAGACTGAATGCTCAGTCAGGTATTTTATCAGGGCTGATAAGAAGCAAGCTGAACAGTGAAGAATGAAACAGAAAGCAGGGTAGGTGTTTTCTCTAATATTCCCACTGATTATATATATATATATATATATATATATATATTGTAAAATACATGAGGGTGCTTCGTCTTTTTTCAGATGAGCATAAATTGTAATCCAGGGCAATTCCCCTCAGCCTCTGACTGAGCAATTCTTCTTGCAGATCATGATTTGCAAAACACGATTTAAAAATGTACTGCCTTCAGATACACACCTTCCCCATTGCCCCACCACTTCTCTTAGATTGTCGGCTTGCAAAGGCATGGGTCTCTCCCTTTTGATAATTAGTCACAATGTATAAGTCACTGTGACTTGCTGTGTGTTACGTACTAATGCCTGTGTTTTTATGCACCCATGTTCTCGTTACTAAACCATGGAAGAGGATGGCAATATTTGGATGGATTAATAAGATGGATTAATAAAATAATTGCAAATAATCACAACTGAAGACCAGTGACACCTAGGGCTTGATTCACAAAACGGTGCTAACTGTTAGCATGCTGGGAAAAGTGGGAAAAATTTGCGTTCACGTGTTAACTCAAATTTTCTGAGCATTAATGGTCGCGTCTGCGCGATAAATTTGTGTTAGCGTGTGAATGCGAACGTTAACGTACAAAAAATACACATTAATGCGCGAACGCAAATTTCTGTGCATAGTAACTGTTATCACGCGAAATTAAGCGTGAAGCACTTTTCCCAGCTAACAGCTAAAACGCACGAAAAGCCGTGCTAACAGTTTCCACCGTTTTGTGAATCAAGCCCCAAATGCTAACAATAAAGAACCCATGAAGTGAGAGAGATATGGAGGATGCCATATTTACTTCCCATTAGCAATACCAGTTGCCTGGCTGTCCTGCTGAAACTGAATAATAACAATAATAATAATCCGAACATTTATATAGCGCTTTTCTCCTGTCGGACTGAAAGTGCTTAAGAGCTACAACCACTGAATCACGTTCAAGATGCCACCCCGCAGTGTTAGGGAGTCTTGCCTTAAACTCCTTACTGAATAGGTACTGACCCTAGCCAGGATTCAAGCCCTGGTCTCCGATGTCAAAGGCAGTGCCCTTAACCTGTACACTATTCAGCAACCAAAGGGCGTTACTTACTTTCAAATCTCTGTGCACAATTCCAAGTCTGTGGAGGTAGAAGACAGCATCTAACACCTGCCGGATAAGTGTGCTTGCATCTTTTTCTGTATAAAATCCCTTTTCCACTATACGGTCAAACAGCTCTCCTCCAGACACTCTGCAAAACAAAACATTCAGAAATGTGTTATGTGAACAGGGCAGATGATCAGCTTAATACAAAATATGCAGTGATAAAATTACAGAAGCCAGGGTTTGCCAGAGGTTCAGGTCTGTTAATATACTTTGCATTTCACGCAGTATTGTCTGCTGAAAAACTAAGTGCATTATTGTTAAGGACCCTGCATTAAAAATCTCAATATGAAATGTGCCACTGGCTCTTCATTAATTAAAGCCTAACCCCAAAAATACATAAATACAGTATATTTTTGTTTGGAAGGGACTGAAAGGGGCTAGAGTCTCTTTTGGGTTTGATGTGCGACAACCTACCTGACTCTTTGTCTTGAGAAGTAGGTGAAAACAGGGGCAGAGACAGCAACATATAAAAACTATTTAGCAGAGTGAAGATGAGTTAAGGTGTCCATTAACAGTACAATCTACCAAACAAATGACCATACGATCGAGCAGAACAAGTATGGTGCCGATTGACAAAGAATGATCATTCTATTAATTGTTCTGTTTATTCAAATTTTGGAATGATTCTTTAAGTCTGATTGGATTGCTTTTCACTTCCTCTCCATTGGTGAGCCTGAACAATTGTTTCAGATCAATCAAACGATCATTTCAGACAGTCAATCATTTGGGAAATTGGATCGTTAATGGGCACCTTTAGATCTCCCATTAACTTTTTTTTTTTTTTATCTCTACCAATCATTTTTTTTTGTCCCCAGCACCATTTGGCTCATATTAAATTATCTGAAGTTACAGGGCAGGAAATAAGGAAAAGCCACCACAATGAGAGCACAGACAGTATTAAAACACAAACAGTATTAAAACAACAAGAAACACTAAAAAAACCTAAAATTAAAACTATGTACTAGGTATTCAAATTAATTAAGTGGATAAACTAAGTAAAAATGCCATCACTTTCACTTTAAATGCACAGAAAGTTAGAGTTTGGATTCTAAGTACCAATTGACCATCACACAAAAAAAATATTTGTTGAGTATATCTCATTACTAAGAAGCCTGGGGATGATGATTTCACACAATGATGACACATTGAGTTCAGTTCACAAAATTATGAGCTTTACTCCTTCCACAACAGGCTTGGGACTTTTTAATTGGTCAGGTTTTCCAACTCCTCCACAGTTTAACTGCACCCCTGGCTGGAGGAGAAATAACTGACAGGAAAAACTGCAGTCATCTCAAATACCTCACATTCTTGGTGAGCTGAGCCCTCTTGTAGCTGCCATTTCAAAGGCAAAATGTATTTAAACTAGCCATGTAAGTTTTTCACAAAATTCCTTCGATTTATTATAATCTAGGCAGACAGGGATGGCACCTCTTTGCTTCTGAGATCCACAGTAGCTGCAGTTTGATATTTTTCTGGTTAAGTCCTTGGAATGCATACAACTCTTTTCAAACTCCTAAAAGGTCCTTACAGATACTCAGCTACTGTCATATGGAACATTTGTTTGTGCTTGTTCAAAATTCACAGTTTTAGGAACACTCACATTTAAAGTGGATCCGAGATGAAAAACTAACTATAACAAGTAACTTGTCTATATATCTTATCTAAAAGTTAGATAGTTTACACAGTAAATCTAGCTGCAAACAGCTTCAACAGTTTATGATTATTTATTCCTGTGATACAATGACAGCAGCCATGTTTTGCTTGTCACATTACACAGGCAAGCTGATAGCATCTCCAGCCCTCAGCCTGTGAAAAGTCCACTCCCCTCTCCTCCTCCCCTCTGCCTCTGAAACCTCTGGCTAGTAACACCTCCTCCTCCTGCCCAGACTGAGCTCCCATAAGCCCTTGCTACATGGCTCTAAAAGTGCCAAGGCACAAAAGGAGCTGTGGGCGAGACGTGTTTAGTTTATAGGGAATTAGAGTATTAAAACAAAAAAAAGTAATTGGCTTGAGTAATGCCCTATAAACTATATGAAAGGAACCCAACTATGCAATGAGTAAAAGTTTATCTCGGATCCACTTTAATCAACCTGTTCTTTTCTATGAGAAGGGGAAGGGAGTGATAAATGGTGGCCAAATACAAAGTACTTAAAGTGGATCAGAGGTGAAAAACTAACTATAACAAGTAGCTTGTCTATATATCTTATCTAAAGTTTAGATAGTTTATACAGCAAATCTAGCTGCAAACAGCTTCAACAATTTAGGATTTTTTATCATACATGATACAATGAGAACTGCCATGTTCTGTTTGTCACATTACACACAGGTAAGCTGATAGCATCTACAGCCCAAAGCCTGTGAAAACTTCACTCCCCTCTCCTCTTCTACCTCTGAAATCTTTGGCTAGTAACCTCCTCCTTCTCCTGCCAGACTGAGCTCCCATAAGCCCTTGCTACTAAGGCTATGAGAGCCAAGGCACTCTGGAGAAGCTGTGGGCGAGGCTTGTTTAGTTTATAGGGAATTGGAGTATTAAAACAAAAACAAAAAAGTATTTGGCTTGAGGAATGCCCTATAAACTATATGAAAAGAACACAATTATGCAATGAGTAAAAGTTTATCTTGGATCCACTTTAAAGGCATCTGTACATAGCTTTGGGTCTGTCTAGCTTCCCCTTGGCAAAATAAGACCTTGCTAATAATGAATGTGCTGTTACCACATAAAAGGTAATATAAATATGCTGTATATAGCCCTAAATTCTAAATATCTACATGACAACCTTTTCCATGTTTGTACCTCTGAAGCAGCCTTGGAGATACAAGCGACTCCTTACAGCTTCCTCCTGAGCCTTGTTTTCAATCTTGGCTCAAGAAACTTGTTAAAATAAAATGTACTGTTTGCTGTTTCTATTATGTAATTTGTAAAGCAAACCTGAGCTGAAAATTAACTTATAAAATAATATACTGTATTATAGGCATGGTTCTAATAGTAAATAAAACTTTTCTTGTGTCTCATATTCTTAACTTTCAGTTTAAAGTGTACCAGAGATGTCAACAGCTAAAGATTTGATACTTACCCGGGGCCTCCTCTAGCCTCATAAGCTTGTCTGAGTCTCATGATATCCTCCCATGGTCTGCCGTTCAGCTGCGATCAGCCCTGGTAAAAGGCTCAGTCAAATCCAGTCTGGGTCTTCTGCGCATGTGTAGTAGACCCGGACAAACAACTGAGCCTGTTAGCGGAGCTGATCACGGCTGTATGGCAGACCACGGGAGGACGGCGTGGGATTCAGATGAGCTTATGGGGCTGGAGGAAGCACTGGGTAAGTATCAAATCTTTCAAATTTAACGTCTCTGGTTTCCTTTAAGAGTTGCAATTTTAACCACTTGAGGACCTAGGGCTTTCTACCCCTTAAGGACCGGCCACTTTTTTTCCATTCAGACCACTGCAGCTTTCACGGTTTATTGCTCGCTCATACAACCTACCACCTAAATGAATTTTGGCTCCTTTTCTTGTCACTAATAAAGCTTTCTTTTGGTGCTATTTGATTGCTCCTGCGATTTTTACTTTTTATTATATTCATCAAAAAAGACATGAATTTTGGCAAAAAAATGATTTTTTTAACTTTCTGTGCTGACATTTTTCAAATAAAGTAAAATTTCTGTATACATGCAGCGCGAAAAATGTGGACAAACATGTTTTTGATAAAAAAAACCCATTCAGTGTATATTTATTGGTTTGGGTAAAAGTTATAGCGTTTACAAACTATGGTGCAAAAAGTGAATTTTCCCATTTTCAAGCATCTATGACTTTTCTGACCCCCTGTCATGTTTCATGAGGGGCTAGAATTCCAGGATAGTATAAATACCCCCCAAATGACCCCATTTTGGAAAGAAGACATCCCAAAGTATTCACTGAGAGGCATAGTGAGTTCATAGAAGATATTATTTTTTGTCACAAGTAAGAGGAAAATGACACTTTGTGAGAAAAAAAAAAAAAAAAAAAAGGTTTCCATTTCTGCTAACTTGTAACAAAAAAAAATGAAATCTGCCACGGACTCACCATGCCCCTCTCTGAATACCTTGAAGGGTCTACTTTCCAAAATGGGATCATTTGTGGGGTGTGTTTACTGTCCTGACATTTTGGGGGGTGCTAAATTGTAAGCACCCCTGTAAAGCCTAAAGGTGCTCATTGGACTTTGGACCCCTTGGCGCAGTTAGGCTGCAAAAAAGTGCCACACATGTGGTATTGCCGTACTCAGGAGAAGTAGTATAATGTGTTTTGGGGTGTATTTTTACACATACCCATGCTGGGTGGGAGAAATATCTCTGTAAATGACAATTTGTTAATTTTTTTTACACACAATTGTCCATTTACAGAGATATTTCTCCCACTCAGCATGGGTATGTGTAAAAATACACCACAAAACACATTATACTACTTCTCCTGAGTACGGCGATGCCACATGTGTGGCACTTTTTTGCACCCTAACTGCGCTAAAGGGCCCAAAGTCCAATGAGTACCTTTAGGATTTCACAGGTCATTTTGAGAAATTTCGTTTCAAGACTACTCCTCACGGTTTAGGGCCCCTAAAATGCCAGGGCAGTATAGGAACCCCACAAATGACCCCATTTTAGAAAGAAGACACCCCAAGGTATTCCGTTAAGAGTATGGTGAGTTCATAGAAGACTTTATTTTTTGTCAAAAGTTAGCGGAAAATGACACTTTGTGAAAAAACACAATTAAAATCAATTTCCGCTAACTTTTGACAAAAAATAAAATCTTCTATGAACTCACCATACTCCTAACGGAATACCTTGGGGTGTCTTCTTTCTAAAATGGGGTTGTTTGTGGGGTTCCTATACTGCCCTGGCATTTTAGGGGCCCTAAACCGTGAGGAGTAGTCTTGAAACGAAATTTCTCAAAATGACCTGTGAAATCCTAAAGGTACTCATTGGACTTTGGGCCCTTTAGCGCAGTTAGGGTGCAAAAAAGTGACACACATGTGGTATCGCCATACTCGGGAGAAGTAGTACAATGTGTTTTGGGGTGTATTTTTACACATACATGCTGGGTGGGAGAAATACCTCTGTAAATGGACAATTGTGTGTAAAAAAATCAAAAGATTGTCATTTACAGAGGTATTTCTCCCACCCAGCATGGGTATGTGTAAAAATACACCCCAAAACACATTGTACTACTTCTCCCGAGTATGGCGATACCACATGTGTGGCACTTTTTTGCACCCTAACTGCACTAAGGGGCCCAAAGTCCAATGAGTACCTTTAGGATTTCACAGGTCATTTTTGTTTCAAGACTACTCCTCACGGTTTAGGGCCCCTAAAATGCCAGGGCAGTATAGGAACCTCACTAATGACCCCATTTTAGAAAGAAGACACCCCAAGGTATTCCGTTAGGAGTATGGTGAGTTCATAGAAGTTTTTATTTTTTTGTCACAAGTTAGCGGAAACTGATTTTAATAGTTTTTTTTCACAAAGTGTCATTTTCCGCTAACTTGTGACAAAAAATAAAATCTTCTATGAACTCACCATACTCCGTACGGAATACCTTTGGGTGTCTTCTTTCTAGAATGGGGTCATTTGTGGGGTTCCTATACTGCCCTGGCATTTTAGGGGCCCTAAACCGTGAGGAGTAGTCTTGAAACCAAATGTCGCAAAATGACCTGTGAAATCCTAAAGGTACTCATTGGACTTTGGGCCCCTTAGCGTACTTAGGGTGTAAAAAAGTGCCACACATGTGGTACCGCTGTACTCAGGAGAAGTAGTATAATGCGTTTTGGGGTGTATTTTTACACATACCCATGCTAAGTGGGAGAAATATCTCTGTAAATGACAATTGTTTGATTTTTTTTACACACAATTGTCCATTTACATAGAAATTTCTCCCACCCAGCATGGGTATGTGTAAAAATACACCCCAAAACACATTATACTACTTTTCCTGAGTACGGCGGTACCACATGTGTGACACTTTTTTGCAGCCTAGGTGCGCTAAGGGGCCCAACGTCCTATTCACAGGTCATTTTGAAGCATTTGTTTTCTAGACTACTCCTCGCGGTTTAGGGCCCCTAAAATGCCAGGGCAGTATAGGAACCCCACAAGTGACCCCATTTTAGAAAGAAGACACCCCAAGGTATTCCGTTAGGTGTATGGCGAGTTCATAGAAGATTTTATTTTTTGTCACAAGTTAGTGAAAAATGACACTTTGTGAAAAAAAAACAATAAAAATTAATTTCCGCTAACTTTTGACAAAAAATAAAATCTTCTATGAGCTCGTCATACACCTAACAGAATACCTTGGGGTGTCATGTTTTCTAAAATGGGGTCACTTGTGGGGTTCCTATACCGCCCTGGCATTTTACAGGCCCAAAACCGTGAGTAGTCTGGAAACCAAATGTCTCAAAATGACTGTTCAGGGGTATAAGCATCTGCAAATTTTGATGACAGGTGGTCTATGAGGGGGCGAATTTTGTGGAACCGGTCATAAGCAGGTCGGCCTTTTAGATGACAGGTTGTATTGGGCCTGATCTGATGGATAGGAGTGCTAGGGGGGTGACAGGAGGTGATTGGTGGGTGTCTCAGGGGGTGGTTAGAGGGGAAAATAGATGCAATCAATGCACTTGGGAGGTGATCGGAAGGGGGTCTGAGGGTTTGGCCGAGTGATCAGGAGCCCACACGGGGCAAATTGGGGCCTGATCTGATGGGTAGGTGTGCTAGGGGGTGACAGGAGGTGATTGATGGGTGTCTCAAGGTGTGATTAGAGGGGGGAATAGATGCAAGCAATGCACTGGCGAGGTGATCAGGGCTGGGGTCTGAGGGCATTCTGAGGGTGTGGGCGGGTGATTGAGTGCCCTAGGGGCAGATAGGGGTCTAATCTGATAGGTAGCAGTGACAGGGGGTGATTGATGGGTAATTAGTGGGTGTTTAGGGTAGAGAATAGATGGAAACACTGCGCTTGGGTGGTGATCTGATGTCGAATCTGCGGGCGATCTATTGGTGTGGGTGGGTGATCAGTTTGCCCGCAAGGGGCAGGTTTGGGGCTGATTGATGGGTGGCAGTGACAGCGGGTGATTGATGGGTGGCAGTGACAGGGGGTGATTGATGGGTGGCAGTGACAGGGGGTGATTGATGGGTGATTGATAGGTGATTGACAGGTAATCAGTGGGTTATTACAGGGGAGAACAGATGTAAATATTGCACTGGCGAATTGATAAGGGGGGGTCTGAGGGCAATCTGAGCGTGTAGGCGGGCGATTGGGTGCCCGCAAGGGGCAGATTAGGGTCTGATCTGATAGGTAACAGTGACAGGTGGTGATAGGGAGTGATTGATGGGTGATTGATGGGTAATTAGTGGGTGTTTAGAGGAGAGAATAGATGTAAACGCTGCGCTTGGGTGGTGATCTGATGTCGGATCTGCGGGCGATCTATTGGTGTGGGTGGGTGATCAGATTGCCCGCAAGGGGCAGGTTAGGGGCTGATTGTTGGGTGGCAGTGACAGGGGGTGATTGATGGGTGATAGGTGATTGGCAGGTGATTGACAGGTGATCAGTGGGTTATTACAGGGAAGGACAGATGTAAATATTGCACTGGCGAATTGATAAAGGGGGGTCTGAGGGCAATCTGAGCGTGTAGGCGGGTGATTGGGTGCCCGCAAGGGGCAGATTAGGGTCTGATCTGATAGGTAACAGTGACAGGTGGTGATAGGGAGTGATTGATGGGTGATTGATGGGTAATTAGTGGGTGTTTAGAGGAGAGAATAGATGTAAACGCTGCGCTTGGGTGGTGATCTGATGTCGGATCTGCGGGCGATCTATTGGTGTGGGTGGGTGATCAGATTGCCCGCAAGGGGCAGGTTAGGGGCTGATTGTTGGGTGGCAGTGACAGGGGGTGATTGATGGGTGATAGGTGATTGGCAGGTGATTGACAGGTGATCAGTGGGTTATTACAGGGAAGGACAGATGTAATTAATGCACTGGCGAATTGATAAGGGGGGGGGGGGGTCTGAGGGCAATCTGAGCGTGTGGGCGGGTGATTGGGTGCCCGCAAGGGGCAGATTAGGGTCTGATCTGATAGGTAACAGTGACAGGTGGTGATAGGGGGTGATTGATGGGTGATTGATGGGTAATTAGTGGGTGTTTAGAGAAGATAACAGATGTAAACGATACATTTGGGAGGTAATCTGACGGCGGGTTTGCGGGCGATCTAATGGTGTGGGTGGGTGATCAGATTGCCCGCAAGGGGCAGGTTAGGGGCTGATTGATGGGTGGCAGTGACAGGGGGTGATTGATGGGTGATAGGTGATTGGCAGGTGATTGGCAGGTGATCAGTGGGTTATTACAGGGAAGAACAGATGTAATTAATGCACTGGTGAATTGATAAGGGGGGTCAGAGGGCAATCTGAGCGTGTGGGCGGGTGATTGGGTGCCCGCAAGGGGCAGATTAGGGTCTGATCTGATAGGTAAAAGTGACAGGTGGTGATAGGGGGTGATTGATGGGTGATTGATGGGTAATTAGTGGGTGTTTAGAGGAGAGAATAGATGTAAACAATGGATTTGGGAGGTGATCTGATGTCGGATCTGTGGGCGATCTATTGGTGTGGGGGGGTGATCAGATTGCCCGCAAGGGGCAGGTTAGGGGCTGATTGATGGGTGGCAGTGACAGGGGGTGATTGACGGGTGATTGACAGGTGATCAGGGGGATAGATGCATACAGTAAACAGGGGGGGGGGTGGTCTGGGGAGAATCTGAGGGGTGGGGGGTGATCAGGAGGGGGCATGGAGCAGGGGGGGGGATAAAAAAAAAATAGCGTTGACAGATAGTGACAGGGAGTGATTGATGGGTGATTAGGGGGGTGATTGGGTGCAAACAGGGGTCTGGGGGGTGGGCAGGGGGGGGGGTCTGATGGGTGCTGTGGGCGATCTGGGGCAGGGGGGGGAGAAATCAGTGTGCTTGGGTGCAGACTAGGGTGGCTGCAGCCTGCCCTGGTGGTCCCTCGGACACTGGGACCACCAGGGCAGGAGGCAGCCTGTATAATACACTTTGTAAACATTACAAAGTGTATTATACACTTTGTATGCGGCGATCGCGGGGTTAACATCCCGCCGGCGCTTCCGTATAGCCGGCGGGATGTTGTGGCGAGCGAGCGGTGACAGGCGCCGGCGGAGGATCGCGTCACGGATGACGCGATCGCTCCGCCCATGCCCTTAGAAGGACCGCCGCCTCTGTGGGTGAGCCGGTCCTTCAGGGCTCCACTTCCCGGCCGCCTCTGTGCGTTAGGCGGTCGGGAAGTGGTTAATGTGAAGTATAAATAGCAAGCATAACAGTGTGAGGTACCGTCTGCTTCAATCTGATCCCAGGAGAGAAAATTGGTATTTACCATTTGAATTTTTCAGCACTATGTTGTTTTCAGGAGACTTTGTGCAGATAGATAAAAAAAAATAGAAACTGGTCAAAGGGGCGTTCTAAATAGGTTCGGTACCATATGTGCCTGTGTTTCTTTCCTTATGGTCCGGATTCACAAAAGGTTGGTAGAATAGACCCGCATAGACAGTGCATGATGATTTTACCAGTGTTTAACCACTTTGCATCCAGACCTTGTTCTCAACTTATTGACCAGAGCAGTTTTGACAGTTTAGCTATGTCCCTATTTAATCAGAAATAACTTTATCCCTACTTATGACACAGAAATGAAATATATATTGTTTTTTTCAAGACAAACTAGGCTTTCATTGTATGCCATTTTTTCCCGTCAATTTTGTTTTGTATGAATTTTAATGGGAAAACAAAGAAAAAAATAGAAAAAACATGTATTTCTCAGTTTTACCAATTCCAGTTTAAAAATAAAAATTGCTACTGTCGATAAAAAACACACATTTTGTTTGGCTATTCTTACTGCTTATCACAAAACTTCGATTATGTTCCGGTCACAATTTATGGTGAAGATATTTGATCCTGAAATAGTGCTACAAAGTGTGTTTTTCACTATGAAATGAGAAAATAAAGTACCTTTAATAGTAAAAATCAATCTCATTAGCTCAGGAAACTTATATTCCCATTCACCAATTAGTACTGCATCAGATAGTGCCAGAAATGTGCACAGGAGCAAGCCCAATCCTGCACAGCACTGCTTCTGCTACAAGACGTAGATCTACTGACAGGTGGCTTAGATGAAGTCCCAGAGGACGTATATCTACTGACCTGTGGACGAAGTGGTTAAAGGAATTTGGAAGCTGCCATATATATTTCCTTTTAAACAATACCGGTTGCCTGGTGTCTTGCTGATCTTTCATGCATCAGTAGTGTATGAATCACCTACCTGAAACAAGCATGTGTCAAATCCAGTCAAACTTCAGTCAAACATCACATTTGCATGCCCTTTTAGGGTCTATGGCTAATAGCATTAGAGGCAGAAGATCAGCAGCAGGACAACCAGGTAATTTGCATTGTTTAAAAAGAAATACATTTGTCAGCTTCCATATCCCTTTCACGTCAGGTGACTTCAGTGTAAGCAAAGTAATGGGCTATATGAATAACATACATTGTATACGCAATACACTTGAGTATATAGCATGAGTTAAGCAATTTGTGCAACTCATGTTGCATGTGGAAACTCCGGTAAAATTGATGTGCACAGATGGTCTTTCATGTGTTAGTGTCCATGTCATATGCCAGTAAGGCTTTGTTCACATCTAAAATCGAAATCGTTGATGCCGGCGATTTTTGATTTTGTGGACAATTTTTCTTCCCCCTCCTGGCGCTCGGGTGGGTGCTGCTGTTTTTTTAAAGCGCTTTTCTAAGCTCTTTTGCAGAGCAATTCTGCCTTTTTCACTTCCTGACACAAGTCAGGAAGTGTACTCTTTGATCCAGAAATGAATAAATACAATGGCTTCAATTCATCAAGCATTACCGCATTCAGTAATGCTGAAAACAGCTGACTTTACGGAGCACTTAGTAAAATGTTAATTCATCAAAGCAGTTACCGCATGAGAAGCAGACATTCCTGTGCAGAGAGATAAATTAACGACTTGTTAAGTGATTACCTCAACACATGTCAGTAAAATGTCAGCAAATGTTAATTCATCAAGCTCACAGCATTCGATAACATGTGCGGTGTTTATCTCCAGCTCTCCCCTGTCGATAAGGAGCTTGGAATGCCTTCTCCGTGTGTGACAGGACCATAGAAACCTCCCCTGTCCCCTGCAAGTGCTGCTGATAGGTTGGCCAGGCTTCTCGGGTGGAACAGACCCCCCCCCAGGCAGCCAGGGGAGAGAAAAGAATTAAAGTTATTTTCCAGGCACCCTTCTTTTCTAGGCACCCTTCGGTAGTGTAACCCCTTGAGTGCCTGTTTAAATATGCAGGGATGCAAGTGGGAGCTCGTGGCAAAATGACCTAAGCAGGGAATGTGTAATGTTTCTCAGCAGTTCATCTAAGCTGTGGCAAGTAAATAGAAACGTAAGACTAATGAGACAGATTCAGCAAGAGCAGAGGCAGCACAACAAATATAAAAGGCACATGTATAGGGATGTCGGTGCTGCCTCTTTCCTATTGTAATGCCCTCACTGCACGGACCTCTTTGGTAACTTACCGAACATCTACCACATGTGTGAAAATATTGATGAATTAGCACAGTGAAGTGTAAAATACCGAATGTGGTATTTTAAGGACTGGGATTTTGTTATCTAACACCCTGTGATGAATTGAAGCCAATGTATTTATTCATCAAAGCACTTACACAAAGCACTTTTTTAGGCGCTTTGCGAATTCTTATACCTTCTGTTGAGCAAAAACGCTCAGAAAATGGTACAGGCAGCGCTTTGCTGAGCAGATCAGAAACGAACCGCTCAGATGAGAACACTCTCATAGGGAATCATGGCTGGCGCTTGAAAAAAGGGCAAAAACGCCCTAGGTGTGAACAAGCCCTTAAGGTATGCTTTAGGCATTGTTAGTATCCCTTATGGATTACTATAATGCCATATCTGGTTAATAAATGGACATTACTGAAATCTAGCAGTGCTAGACGTATAAAACAGGATAGAAGAGAACAAAGATTGCCACAGTCTTGATTTTCACTCTGACAATAGAAGCTTTATTAGAAATAAATAGTCTATGTTATAAATCACTCCCAAGACTACAGAAAACAGCTACTACAAATCTTGGCAGGGATAGTACTCTGTGGATGTTAAAGATTACAAACAGAAGCATTCCCAGACACAACAAATCAGCACAGACTCCTAAGGAATGAGTTTGCTATGTGCACAAATACAGAAGAACTTGAACGGCAAATGCAATCTAATGATGCCCATACATGATACCATTTTTTTTTTCATTTTTACAATTATATAATTTTTTTTAATTATTCCGTTAGACTGAAGATATTTCCAACATGTCAGATCGGATTTTTAGAGAAAAAAAAACGGGATATCATTACTTTCTTGATCGTAAAAAAAGGATTCTTTTCACCCTCATCTGATTTGATTGTTTTGGTCGAATAACCAGGAAAATCAAACATTTTTATTGTACCATGTATTGGCACCATTGGGTAAACATTAACTGTTTTTATTTTTTCCTAATGTTTTTTAAACTTTTAACTATTTTATAGATTGCTCAAATGAAAATGTCTGCCATGCATAATCCGGCATTTATGGACTACCTCAAATTAATTGATTTTGCTTTGTATCAGCGTCAGGGTCCTGTCTGGTTGTGTTTTTTTTTTAATGTTAACTGCATGTTTCAGGACACCCAACCAATAAAACAGTGCAAGCAGAAGTGCAGTAACACATAAAAAATCAGATCCATTTTTACTGGAGCTCCTTTTACATGCAATATTACCCAAATCATTCATATTTGAATGGACAGCAAATCCTACATGCATCATGGAAGAGCAGCAAAATGGGTAGGGTGAGTTATGTAAAAATTGCTGGCAAGGACTAGGAAAAGAACGTAGGCTTCAGTTTTTCAACTTTTGAAATGTGTGTCATTGGTGCCGTCTATGACTCTTCACCTCAAATTCCCTACAAGCAATCATGTAGCAAATGTAAGGTTGATATGACCACCTTCATCCCTTATATCTAAATCTACATACACATTATTCAATCCTTTACTTGTATTTGATGAAAATCTAAAGTGTATACAACTAAAGTACATCTAAAAGTCATTGTAGTCTTGTCAGACATTTGGGGAAAGGTAGGGAGGGGTATTGGGAAGAGGTTAGAGTTAGCAACTAGAAAGGCTTTATCCGTGTGGTGCAGGGTAGGGTTAGCCATTAGAACGGAGAAGAAGATTATTAACAGATATGCAAGTGAAAAGGAGAAGGTTTGAAAACACTATGAAGAGCCCAGGTACAATGCTAGAATATCTATAACTGAACTTTACAGATATTCCAAGTATTGGGCTCCCCTTAAAGCCAGCTGTGCTGGTGTTTGTACCCCATGCACCCCTCTTCCCATGCCGAAAATGCCATCAGATTCTAACCTAATGATTGTTTCAGGTGACAGTTATATAAAGGGTGTATGCTGCATAAGGCAATATTATATGATGCAATTTTCCAATTTGTCCTTTACAGCGTCTGACAAGTAGATAATTATATATATATATATATATATATATATATATATATATATATATATATATATATATATATATATATATAGTATATGTATATCCAAAGTGCATCGGGTTTCCATGCAGAATACTGAATTTTCTTACATATTCCCATTGCGACCTCAATACCTGATTTCCATAGTTAATTATCAGTGTGATCTTAGCATTCTCTCCTTTTTGTCCTCATTCCACCCGTGACCTCAATAGGGAACTGTATTCTTAGACGTGGACTAGCAGGTCTGCAATGCCATTTATAAAACACATTCCTCCTATTTATGCATCTTTTCTGAGAATTGCCTGGTTCCAGGAAGAACTTCATGTATTGCCAAACACTTGGAGCTCTATTCCTTGCTTTCACAACAAGGAAAATAGTTTCAAAACCTCTGTACCTTATTGTTACCGAGTTTCACACATAAAATATTTAGTTGGAAACAAATTCCATTACAATTTGAAATTCTATGTGAGGTGATATGTGGGCATTTTTCTCACTGCTAACAGCTAGTAAACACTGCTTGTAACGTGAAGAAAACATTTAGCAATACTGTGCTTCGGAAGTTTTCAAAGCTGAAGATTTACAGAAAAATCCTTAGAACAAAACAAGAATATGTAGAACCAGTGACTGGGCTGGGGGAGAGCTGCGGAGTCACCCACAGCCAAGCAGCAGTAACCATCCTTTTTCTCTCACCATAACATCCTGCACCATATTTTACAGTGAATAGTAAGGAAGTGTTACTGTTTGGCCACAGGTGGATTTTCCCAACTTCTCACAAGACCATTCAAATATTGTGTATTTCCTTGTGTACTTC
Source organism: Hyperolius riggenbachi (assembly GCF_040937935.1). Lineage (NCBI taxonomy): Eukaryota > Metazoa > Chordata > Amphibia > Anura > Hyperoliidae > Hyperolius > Hyperolius riggenbachi. The sequence continues at coordinate 248,770,635 of NC_090648.1, read as the reverse complement.
AAGTACAGCAAAGTCCTCTTTACATGGAACTCAGGCAACCAAGTCTCAACTAAACGTGATGCCTGAGGAGATAATGGGGACTGTGCTTTGGGTTTTTTTTGGGGGGGAGAAGGGGGTTTGTAGGCCATACAATACTTACCGAGCCTCAGTGCCATCTTCCAGCCTTCCTGTAGCTCCTAGCGGCTTTCCAGTGTTCGTGCACAGCTTCCAGCGTGTCACCTGACCCAATAGTCACATTGGGATCCGTACACAGAGGATGCCGGAAAGCCTCTAGGAGCTACAGGAAGAGGCTAGAAGATGTCGCTGGAGGCTCAGTAAGTATTTTATGCTGCACAGGGGGTGAGGAGGTTTGTGCTTCTTGAGTTGCTTAAGCAATCGGCAAGCACATACAGTGGGTTGCAAAAGTATTCGGTCCCCTTGCAGTTTTCTACCTTTTCTCACATTACTGCCACAAACATGAATCAATTTTATTGGAATTCCACATGAAAGACCAATACAAAGTGGTGTATATGTGAGAAGTGGATCGAAAATCATACATCATTAAAACATTTTTTTACAAATAAATAACTTCAAAGTGGGGTGTGCGTAATTATTCGGCCCCCTGAGTCAATACTTTGTAGAACCACATTTTGCTGCAATTACAGCTGCCAGTCTTTTAGGGTATGTCTCTAACAGCTTTGCACATCTAGAGACTGAAATCCTTGCCCATTCTTCTTTGCAAAACATCTCCAGCTCAGTCAGATTAGATGGACAGCGATTGTGAACAGCAGTTTTCAGATCATGACACAGATTCTTGATTGGATTTAGATCTGGACTTTGATTGGGCCATTCTAACACATAGATATGTTTTGTTTTAAACCATTCCATTGTTACCCTGTCTTTATGTTTAGGGTCATTGTCCTGCTGGAATGTGAACCTCCGCCCCAGTCTCAAGTCTTTTGTAGTCTCCAAGAGGTTTTCTTCCAAGTTTGCCCTGTATTTGGCTCCATCCATCTTCCCATCAACTCTGACCAGCTTTCCTGTCCCTGCTGAAGAGATGCACCCCCGAGCATAATGCTGCCACCACCATATTTGACAGTGGGGTTGGTGTGTTCAGAGTGATGTGCAGTGTTAGTTTTCTGCCACACATAGCATTTTGCATTTTGGCCAAAAAGTTCCATTTTGGTCTCATCTGACCAGAACACCTTCTTCCACATGGTTGCTGTGTCCCCCACATGGCTTGTGGCAAACTGCAAACGGGACTTCTTATGCTTTCTGTTAACAAAGCCTTTCTTCTTGCCACTCTTCCATAAAGGCCAACTTTGTACAGTGCATGACTAATAGTTGTCCTATGGACAGTGTCTCCCACCAGAGCTGTAGATCTCTGCAGCTCGTCCAGAGTCACCATGGGCCTCTTGACTGCATTTCTGATCAGCGCTCTCCTTGGTCGGCCTGTGAGTTTAGGTGGATGGCCTTGTCTTGGTACGTGTACAGTTGTGCCATACTCCTTCCATTTCTGAATGATCGCTTGAACAGTGCTCCGTGGGATGTTCAAGGCTTTGGAAATCTTTTTGTAGCCTAAGCCTGCTTTAAATTTCTCAATAACTTGATCCCTGACCTGTCTTGTGTGTTCTTTGGACTTCACTGTGTTGTTGCTCCCAATATTCTCTTAGACAACCTCTGAGGCCCTCACAGAGCAGCTGTATTTGTACTGACATCAGATAACACACAGGTGCACTCGATTTAGTCATTAGCACTCATCAGGCAATGTCTATAGGCAACTGACTGCACTCAGATCAAAGGGGGCCGAATAATTATGCACACGCCACTTTGCAGTTATGTATTTGTAAAAAATGTTTGGAATCATGTATGATTTTCGTTCCACTTCTCATGTGTACACCACTTTGTATTGGTCTTTCATGTGGAATTCCAATAAAATTGATTCATGTTTGTGGCAGTAATATGACAAAATGTGGAAAACCTCAAGGGGGCCAAATACTTTTGCAACCCACTGTATATCCGGCATCAGGCAATCCCCGCCGGTGCCGGATACTGGGGACTTTGCTGTATAACAATGATTGAGAGAAAGACCCATTCAGCGCCACGGAATATGTTGGCGCTTGTATAAATCAATTATAATAATATGCAATTAACATTTCTCCTGAGTTTTTTTACATGAGATAGTTCAATGTATTATCAATAAAATACTTTTTAAGCCTCCAAGTCAAGCAAGAAAATACTGAAAATCAATTTAATATTGCTTTGTTAACTACTTTTTAGTACTTTTTCAATTGATAGGTGCTGAAAATGACATTTTAGTATACTACACTACGATGTGGTTATTCTGCCTAATCCAGAGCACAGGAACCTAGGCGTATTCTAGTATGGAAAAGAGGTGTTGCTATACTTATATAGTGATAGTGTTCACACCATAGACATATTAAATTATCTACATTAAAGAGACTCCGTAACAAAAATGTAATCCTATTTACTACCATCCTACAAGTTCCTATACCTATTCTAATGTGCTCTGGCTTACTGCAGCACTTTCTTCTATTACCATCTCTGTAATAAATCAGCTTATCTCTCCTCTGTCAGACTTGTTGCCCTGTGTCTGGAAGGCTGCCAAGTTCTTCAGTGTTGTGGTTCTGTGATGCATCTCCCCCCTCCAGGCCCCTCTCTGCACACTGCCTGTGTGTTATTTAGATTAGGGCAGCTTCTCTCTGCTCTATTATCTTTTACAAGCTGGATAAATCGTCCTTTGAGCTGGCTGGGCTTTCACATACTGATGAATTACATACGGGCAGAGCTGTCTGCACTCTGCAGTAAGAAACAGCCTGTCACTTCAGTGGATGAGAGCTGAAGGGGGAAGAAACACACAAATGATCTCTTGAGATTCAAAAGGAAGGCTGTATACAGCCTGCTTGTGTATGGATGTATTTTCTATGTGTGGACATACTGTACATCAACCTACTTCCTGTTTTGGTGGCCATTTTGTTTGTTTATAAACAAACTTTTTAAAACTGTTTTTAACCAATTTTAATGCAGCGGGGAGCGGCGAAATTGTGTCAGAGGGGAATAGGAGATGTCTCCTAATGCACTGGTATGTTTACTTTTGTGCGATTTTAACAATACAGATTCTCTTTAAAGGTGGCCATACATGGTACAATTTTTCAATTAGATAATTTAGTTCGATTATTCTGTTAGATCGAATATAAAGATTTTTCCAGCATGTCCGATCATTTTTCCCGAAAAAACGGGATAATCGTTCAAATTTCTTAATCGGAAAAAAAAATATTTTCAACTTTCATTCAATTCGATCATTTAGATCGAATAAACGGGAAAATCGAACGTTTTTATTGTACCGTGTATGGCCACCATAAGGTGGCCATACATGGTACAATTTAAAAATTTTTATCGATTAGATAATTTAGTTCGATTATTCCGTTAGATCGAATATAAAGATTTTTCCAGCGTGTCCGATCAGATTTTTTTTCGAAAAAATGGGATAATCGTTCGAATTTCTTGATCAGAAAAAAAATATTTTCAACTTTCATTAGATTCGATCATTTAGATCGAATAAACGGGAAAATCCAACGTTTTTATTGTATCATGTATGGGCACCATTACTGTACATAAATCCATAGGCAAAAAAAAAATATTTTGAACCAGATCCGTGCATATGAAAGCTCCAGCTAGTAGTAGTAGTGGAGCACTCCTCGAAATATCTGGGACGTGCCTTGGTTAAGCCAGCTGCACACTGGCTCACTTGTAGAATTGATGAGATGAAACCGGCACCATCTATGTAAATATAAGCTCTTTTATTGGCACATAACAGCTATCATAACGACGTTTCAGGGCAACCGCCCCTTTATCAAGCTAAGCTGTTTGCCATTGGCAAACAGCTTAGCTTGATAAAGGGGCGGTTGCCCTGAAACGTCGTTATGATAGCTGTTATGTGCCAATAAAAGAGCTTATATTTACATCGATGGTGCCGGTTTCATCTCTTCAATTTTATGAAAGCTCCAGCAGAATGCAGCAAATATAATGGCAAGTGACCATGCCCAACTATCATTTTTCATGTAAAGATGCAATTCTTATCATGCTGTTAGTATCTAAACCTGAGTCACTGGACTTCCTACATGTTTTTTAATGGTAAAGCATTCTTTACAGAAAACAAACTAGTTCTCCAACATGATTAGCAAAGTGTTAGGGGGCCATCTAGTGGTGGTTTAGCAGCTTTGTTATTAAAACGAATACGTATTACATCTGAGCCTTTATTCAGGGGCTACCGCTCACTCATCTAGAAGACGGTAACACAAAACAATCCCCTCATATCAGATAATACTGTATTTTCACACTGAAGGTGGAACTATAAGCTAAATATGATTATTATTAATGTATGGTGGAAGTAGGGAAAACTAACTTATTTTATCTTTTTTCCCTTCAGAAAATAAATTAGGGCAACTAATTCCTATTATCTTATTTTCCCTTTAAAATGTTACAGATTTGAAAGATGAACTCGTTAAGCATAAAAGGCAGCCACAAATAAAAACTCTGAGGCTACATCACACTGCATAATTGTATGTTCACGTGCGGTGCAATGGAATCCACTGCTATAACGTGAGGTATGCAGTGCGATACTGCATAAAGTACACATTAACAGTTGCAGTGAAGCATATTTTGCATGTACTGTATGCCTCTTTGTATGCGTTGCACCGCACGCATAATGCGCATCTCATCTTTCAGCCTCTCTTATGTTACGATCCTGCTTTTTCAGGATGTGCAATACAATGCCCCAGCGTGAAAGTAACCTGGCTCCTAAAAACAATTAGTGAATTAAGTCAACTAATTACATCAAAAGTCAAATCCTGAATGATTGTATGTGTGTTCATAAACAAAATAGTTGGTCAAGCAATCAAATAATTTTCACCTCTTCTAATCAATATTGTTAATAAATAATTCATTAAAAGATCTTAAAGTGTTTGCACCACGCATTGCATTTAAAGGGAACCAGAGACGGAGCACCCTCATGTATTTTACCATGTATATCAGTGGAAACACTAGAGAAAACACCTACCCTGCTTTCTGTTTCATTCTGCACTGCACAGCTTGCTTCTTATCAACCCTGATAAAATCCCAGACTGAGCATTCAGTCTGGCTGTACTGGGGACAGCCATGTGACACAGCTATCCCCCCGGGGGACAAGAGAGCGATTGGCTGTCATAGGCGATCAGACCCCACTAACAGAATGCTCTGTTGGTAGGGGGAAAAGGGGGGGGGTCACCCGTCTGCTGTGTTGTGCAGCCCTGCAGCTTGGCCTTAAAGCTGCAGTGGCCAATTACAGAAAAAACAGCCTGGTCTTTTGGGGGGTTTAACACTGTGGTCAAGTGGTTAAAGGACATGTGAAGTGAGAGGGATATGGAGGCTGCCATATTTATTTCTTTTTTAAAAGAATACCAGTTGCCAGGTGTCCTTCTGATCTGTCATGCATCAGTCGCGTCTGAATCACACACTTGAAACAAGCATGCAGGAAATCCAGTCAAACTTTGTTCAAACATCTGAATTTTTTGCTTGTTCAGGGTCAGTGGCTAAAAGTATTAGAGGCAGAGGAATATGCCGGGCAATATGCATTGTTTAAAAGGAAATAAATATGGACGCTTCCATAACGCTCTTACTTCAGGTGTCCTTTAAAATGGGCTTGCAATGTGGAAATAAAACCCATATTGTCATAAAGGCAGCAGAAATTATAACAATTTGACTAAATGTTTACGCACTGATATTTTGTGACACAAAATCCAGGTTTTTCTAGTTAGCGACACCCCATCCTGCAACTCTCACCAGGCCTGCTAAGTCATAGGGCCAGTGCACACTAAAAACCTCTAGCAGATAGCTAGAGGTTTTTGAAGCAGATTTTCTTAGCGATTCCAGGCATGTCTAGAGAGGTTTTCTAAACATGTCTAGCGTTTTTTGGATAGTTTTTGTGTAGCAGATTTCATATATTGTTACAGTAAAGCTGTTACTGAACAGCTTCTGTAACAAAAACACCTGGAAAACCTTATCAGATCGGTGTTCCACTTTCCAATACTTTATCATTGAGGCAGAAATGCCTCAGAAATCTATAAAATGCTGCAGCCTCCGAGTTTGCGTTTGTGAAAAAAACGAACCGCTCTGGTGTGCACCAACCCATTGAAATACATAACCCAAGCAGTTTTTAAACCACTAGCGTTTTTAAAAACGCTTCAGAACCGCTCTGGTGTGCACCAGCGCATCGGTGGACAAGGTATTTATTAGAACAGCCCAGTCCGTGTGGCCCGAAAGGTACAGTGATTTAGCCTGTGCATCTGGGCCAACCTGTCTTAGAGAGGAAGGTGGAGAAAGGAGAGGAGTAAAGTGTTAACCACAGAATAACATATACAGTCACAGTATGGACCTTCTAAAGCTGTCACAGTGGTTCCCTGTTGCTGAATCGGCTGCTGCTAGTCACAGTATGGACCTTCTAAAGCTGTCACAGTGGTTCCCTGTTGCTGAGTCGGCTGCTGCTAGTCACAGTATGGACCTTCTAAAGCTGTCACAGTGGTTCCCTGTTGCTGAGTCGGCTGCTGCTAGTCACAGTATGGACCTTCTAAAGCTGTCACAGTGGTTCCCTGTTGCTGAATCGGCTGCTGCTAGTCACAGTATGGACCTTCTAAAGCTGTCACAGTGGTTCCCTGTTGCTGAGTCGGCTGCTGCTGTATCAGATCAGGGTCACCTCTGCCAAGAATCTTGCATATGAAGAGCAGCCCATGATATCTCCCAACCCCCCGATGCGTAGGGTAGAGATCTAGACTGGCACCTCTAGTAAAAATCAGAGCGTGTGCATGTAAGATTCTTTACAAATGGCCAGCTAGCCCACTACTAAAAAAATAAACTGGGTATGCCTCCACTGCTTTAACTTTTTTCCCCATTGTGGGCTAATATAAACCTTTGCAAGCCTGTAGACGTGGGGGGACAATTGGTGAAATCTTGGAGCCCCACTTAAAGCTGACCTGAACTCAGAACTTCCCTTCTGCTCTAAAAGATAAGCAAAAGCATAATAACCCTCAAACAAAAACATTTTCGTACCAGCTGATACAAATCCTGCAATAAATCTGCAGTATGTCTACTTCCTGCTTTCATGGAAGCAGGAATAGGGATAACATCCTGCGTTTACAAATTAGCTGCTCTGCCAAAGCTGCAGAGATTTCCGAGAGTTCAAATTACACTTGTGATTAGTCACAGATGAGAGGAGATTAGACTGGCTAAACTCTATAAACACATATATGCAGGTGCATTTCTCTCAGATTTCCTTCTGTACTGTGCAAAAGTTTAGGTCCACTTTAACAGTAAAGTAAATCCCACATATCCATCAGTAGTGTTGGTGTCCAAATTCCGGATATTAAATTTGGAAACCCAATATATCCCAAATCAGCACCCAAGCAAGTGGACAGGGTCATGGGAGTTCCCTTCCTTGTGCTTCACGTGGCTACCCATAACCCTGTCCTCTTGTGCAGGTGCTAAAGTGTGTTGTTAATAAAGTTTGGGATAATTTGGGTGTCTAAATTCAATATCCTGAATTTGACCACAAACACTATCCATGTTTTGTGCTCGTCTTTCTCAGTACTTAGGAGATTAACTTCCAAACTTACTATAAAGATTTGATTGCGACAAGTTGAAATACCTCCCGAGCCCAACTGAAGTACACTCTGGAGTATATGTACCATACATTATTAAGAACCTAGACTTTAGAGGATTACCCTCACCAATTAAAAGTCATTCAGCCTCATTTCTCAGTTGGGTTTGGAATTCACAGTTTTGGTCCCATTTACGGATAGAGCCTGAGTATGGTAAATTTTACCTTTAGTCTACTATGTACTTTTACTGCTAGTAGAACAGCCTTCCCACAACTACGCTAATACTAACCCCCCTTCCTATGTCTAACACTAACTCCCCATACCTATGCCTAACCCTAACCCCCCCCCCCCCCCCCACCTACTCTGAACACTAACCTCAGCAAAATTATCCTGTGCCAGATTTGCAGAACTATGGCACCCACCAAAGTGGCTACTTATGCCGTGCAATAAATGTAGAAATGAAGGAGGCACTCCAATGGCAAATAAACTTGCATTTATAAAAAAGGTAGAAAACACGACATGTGTAGGGGTAATCTCCCTCCTCAAGTGTACATGTACAGTTAATGAAGGGGATTACCCCGAAACATGTCATGTTTGCTACCTTTTTTAGAAACACAAGTTTATTTGCCATTGGAGTGCCTCCTTCATGTCTACATTTATTGCATCTGTTGTGGAGTGGTGACCCATGGAAGGATTGAGCACCGGCGGACTTGGTGCAAGAGGCCTGAGAGAGCCTTACTCAGCAAGCCCTATTGCGTATACTTGTCCCATGCACAAATTACTGTGGCCTATGGCTGTGCCCAAATTATCAGTCTCTAAGCATGCCCAACTTAATTTGGTACGCCATAAGTACAAAACAGGCGTGTAGTGAACAACACTATTTCCATCTCAGTGAACTACTCTGCTGGGCTATTTTGACCAAGGGGAGGTCTAGATGTCAGAGGCTTCTCTTTCTAAACTATAAAATGACCTGCAGCAGATTTGGCTTTCCATACTGATGAGCACATCTAATAGATGAGTGAAGGCACTCCTGGAGTTTATCAAAGAAACATATAATTTGGAGGACAATAGGAATGATGATATAACAGTCAAACTGCACAGAAACTGGTCTTTAAGCACTAGGATTGTCTGCTTTGCATGAATAATATCTGAGCATGGGGAAATCCATACACTCAGAAGAATCAATGGCTCAATGTGGTTCAACATTTTGATCTACCACTGATGCACAGCCATTCATAATCTATAGCCTCTGTATTACTGTGCCTGATGAATTTACTGTTATAAAATCTATACTTAAAGCGCAACTCTGGGTACAAATGTTTTCTTAGTGTTTTGTATTTAATCAGTGGCAGAGCTTGTTTTTATGTGACTTCAGACCATGTATGTGTAATTGCTTTATTTTACATTAGCGAACCATAAGAGTTTATGCACAGTCATTTCCTTCACTACAGACTGCAATGTTCTCAAGTATTTCTCATCGGGCCCCTACCCTTATCAGTCTGAAGATGGCCACACACCATACAATTTTTTAAATATCTGGTCAATTCAAGAATTGCATTCAATTTTTCTGACTGATTGTAACATTTCAGAAATATGACCAATGTACCACACACCTATGTTCAATTTTTCCCCAATTATGATAAAAATGATTGGAATCTCTGAGAAAATTGCTAGGGTGTGCATATTAATAAATTGACAATCTAACACACACCATACAATCTTTAGAAAAACTGAAGAAAAATTTCCAGCATTCCGGATTGATAAAAATTGGGGGGAAAAAACGGGAAAGCCAATCGGATTTCTCAGTTGAATGGAATAAAAAAGCTTTCGATTTTTTTTTTTTGAGATCCGATCAGATTATCGAATTGCCGTAAAATCAGATCATTTTATCGTATTGTGTGTGGCCACCTTTTGTCGTAGGAGGATGCAAGCCAAGCAACATCAACTTATCCTCCAACAGATCCTGTTCTGAAATTGAACCTGTGGTCAAATGCTTAGAGAGTGAGACTCAGGCCTGAGTTGTAAATTGTGCAGCTCTTTCCTCCCCCTCTAAGCCTGTCCCATTGGCCAGCTGTCGCTGTGACCAATATCACATGACTACAGATGGTGATGGTTTGCCAATGAGGGGAGCTTATAAAGGGATGAAAAAGTGAGCACAATTTAGGACTTAGGCCTGAATTTCATTCCATAAACTGATGGACACACGATAACATTAAACTGCTTCAGATTACATGAAAAAGGAAATTATAGTTACAAAAGATTCATCTAACACAAACGTTAATACTTGGATACTTTCATTGCTAACCTACCAGCGCAATCAGAATATATATTTAGAACCATGTCTACAATTGGACATTAACATTTATGCTGTGCTTTTTATTATTTTGTAAGGGTAACACGATGGGGCAGAGATGGATTAAGAGGTGATGGGGCCCTAGGCAAGGTGGTAGATTTAGGCCCCCCTGTGGTCTTCTTGGTAAGCTGAAGTGGAGAGAGGTCAGAGAGTGTGACTGGTGGGCCCCTTGACACCTACTAGGCTCAAGACATCTGCATACCACCAACTTTTTGAGATAAGAAAGAGGGACACTTAAACCATGCCCCAGCCACACCCCTAATATCACCCTGGCACACCCCTAGGGATGCATACCATTAGGATTTCATGATTAAAATATGCTGTTTTATAATTCAAAGCACACTGGTCCTTTCTATACTGGTTCATTTACCTTCATAATAACAAGTGAAAATAAGAAATACGATATGTCAATTTAAAGGATGGGAATAAAGTCTAGTGTCAAACACATTTTTCAGGGAAAAAATACATATATTGACATAGATCTGTCCTGTAAAAGGGACAAATGAGGAAGAAAAAGGGACAGAGGGATTTAGTTCCCAAAGAGGGACTGTCCCTCCGAAAGAGGGACTGTTGGGAGCTATGCATCTGCCCAGGTTGCTGGTGGATGATCCTGCTCTGCGGTGGGATAGTGAATAAAACTCTCTCTTTGCAGCGCTGGGTTCCCAGTTTGAGTCTCAGCCAGGATGATATCAACATGGAGTTTGTATGTACACCCCATGCCTGTGTGGGTTC